>NC_069507.1:220158335-220243335 GCF_027579735.1 Bombina bombina
CTCCTTCCCAACAGGAAGCTGCAAGAGGATCACCCACAGCAGAGCTGTCTATATAGCTCCTCCCCTAACTGCCACTCCCAGTCATTCGACCGAAGACAAGCAAGAGAAAGGAGAAACTATAGGGTGCAGTGGTCACTGTAGTTTAAAAATAAAAAACACCTGCCTTAAAATGACAGGGCGGGCCGTGGACTGGATACACCACAAGAGAAATAAATTTATCAGGTAAGCATAAATTTTGTTTTCTCTTGTAAGTTGTATCCAGTCCACGGATTCATCCATTACTTGTGGGATACCAATACCAAAGCTATAGGACACGGATGAAGGGAGGGACAAGGCAGGCACTTAAACGGAAGGCACCACTGCCTGTAAGACCTTTCTCCCAAAAATAGCCTCCGAAGAAGCAAAAGAATCAAATTTGTAGAATTTAGAAAAAGTATGAAGCGAAGACCAAGTCGCCGCCTTACAAATCTGTTCAACAGAAGCCTCATTCTTAAAAGCCCATGTGGAAGCTACCGCTCTAGTATAATGAGCTGTAATTCTTTCAGGAGGCTGCTGGCCAGCAGTCTCATAAGCTAAGCGAATTATACTTCTTAGCCAAAAAGAAAGAGAAGTTGCCGAAGCCTTTTGGTCTCTCCTCTGTCCTGAGTAGACCACAAACAAAGCAGATGTTTGACGAAAATCCTTCATAGCTTGTAAATAAAATTTTAAAGCACGAACCACATCAAGATTGTGTAAAAGACGTTCCTTCTTTGAAGAAGGATTAGGACATAGTGAAGGAACAACAATCTCCTGATTGATATTTTTATTAGATACCACCTTAGGAAGAAAACCAGGTTTGGTACGTAACACTACCTTATCTGCATGGAAAATGAGATAAGGGGAATCACATTGTAAAGCAGATAACTCCGAAACTCTTCGAGCCGAGGAGATAGCTACTAAAAACAGAACTTTCCAAGATAAAAGTTTAATATCTATGGAATGCAAAGGTTCAAACGGAACCCCTTGCAGTACCTTAAGAACCAAATTTAAACTCCATGGCGGAGCCACAGGTTTAAACACAGGCTTGATTCTAACTAAAGCCTGACAAAACGCCTGAACATCTGGAGTATCAGCCAGACGCTTGTGCAAAAGAATAGACAGAGCAGAAATCTGTCCCTTTAAGGAACTAGCTGAAAATCCCTTCTCCAATCCTTCTTGGAGAAAAGATAATATCCTAGGAATCCTGACCTTACTCCATGAGTAACCTTTGGATTCACACCAATGAAGATATCTACACCATATCTTATAATAGATTTTCCTGGTGACCGGCTTTCAAGCCTGAATTAAGGTATCAATGACCGACTCAGAGAAACCACGCTTTGATAAAATCAAGCGTTCAATCTCCAAGCAATCAGACGCAGAGAAATTAGATTTGGATGGTTGAAAGGACCCTGAAGTAGAAGGTCCTGCCTCAGCGGCAGAGTCCATGGTGGAAGGGATGACATGTCCACCAGATCTGCATACCAAGTCCTGCGTGGCCACGCAGGTGCTATCAAAATCACCGAAGCTCTCTCCTGCTTGATCTTGGCAATCAGACGAGGGAGCAGAGGAAACGGTGGAAACACATAAGCCAGGTTGAAGGACCAAGGTGCTGCTAGAGCATCTATCAGCGCTGCCTTGGGATCCCTGGACCTGGATCCGTAACAAGGAAGCTTGGCGTTCTGACGAGACGCCATGAGGTCCAGTTCTGGTTTGCCCCAAAGTTGAATCAACTGTGCAAACACCTCTGGATGGAGTTCCCACTCCCCCGGATGAAAAGTCTGCCGACTTAGAAAATCCGCCTCCCAGTTCTCTACTCCTGGGATATGGATAGCTGATAGATGGCAAGAGTGAACCTCTGCCCATAGAATTATTTTTGAAACCTCCAACATTGCTAGGGAACTCCTTGTTCCCCCTTGTTGGTTGATGTAGGCTACAGTCGTGATATTGTCCGACTGAAATCTGATGAACCCGACCGCAGCAAGCTGAGGCCAAGCCTGAAGAGCATTGAATATCGCTCTTAGTTCCAGAATGTTTATCGGAAGGAGTGCCTCCTCCTGAGTCCACGAGCCCTGAGCCTTCAGGGAGTTCCAGACTGCACCTCAACCTAGAAGGCTGGCATCTGTCGTTACTATTGTCCAATCTGGCCTGCGGAAAGTCATACCCTTGGACAGATGGACCTGAGATAGCCACCAGAGAAGAGAATCCCTGGTCTCTTGATCCAGATTTAGTAGAGGGGACAAATCTGTGTAATCTCCATTCCACTGACTGAGCATGCAAAGTTGCAGCGGTCTGAGATGTAGGCAGGCAAACAGCACTATGTCCATTGCCGCTACCATTAAGCCGATTACTTCCATACACTGAGCCACTGAAGGGCGACAAGTAGAATAAAGAACACGGCAGGAATTTAGAAGTTTTGACAACCTGGCCTCTGTCAGGTAAATCTTCATTTCTACAGAATCTATCAGAGTTCCTAGGAAGGAAACTCTTGTGAGAGGGGATAGAGAACTCTTTTCTTCGTTCACCTTCCACCCATGAGACCTCAGGAATGCCAGAACAATGTCCGTATGGAACCTGGCGATTTGAAAATTTGACGCCTGTATCAGAATGTCGTCTAGGTAAGGGGCTACTGCTATACCTTGCGGCCTTAGGACCGCTAGGAGTGACCTTAGAACCTTCGCAAAGATTCTTGGTGCCGTAGCTAACCCAAAGGGAAGAGCCACAAACTGGTAATGCCTGTCTAGGAAGGCGAACCTGAGAAACCGATGATGATCTCTGTGTATCGGAATGTGAAGATAAGCATCCTTTAAGTCCACGGTAGTCATATATTGACCCTCCTGGATCATAGGTAGGATGGTTCGAATAGTCTCCATCTTGAAGGATGGGACCCTGAGAAATTTGTTTAGGATCTTGAGATCTTTGGTCTGAAGGTTCCCTCTTTCTTGGGAACTACAAACAGATTTGAATAGAAGCCTTGCCCCTGTTCCTCCTTTGGAACTGGGTGGATCACTCCCATAACTAGGAGGTCTTGAACACAATGTAAGAATGCCTCTCTCTTTATCTGGTTTGCAGATAATTGTGAGAGATGAAATCTCCATTTTGGGGAAGAAGCTTTGAAGTCCAGAAGATATCCCTGGGACACAATTTCCAATGCCCAGGGATCCTGGACATCTCTTGCCCAAGCCTGGGCGAAGAGAGAAAGTCTGCCCCCTACTAGATCCGTTTCCGGATCGGGGGCTGATCCTTCATGCTGTTTTAGAGGTAGCAGCAGGTTTTTTGGCCTGCTTTCCTTTGTTCCAAGCCTGATTAGGTCTCCAGACTGGCTTGGACTGGGCAAAATTTCCCTCTTGTTTTGTATTAGAGGAAGTTGAAGCTGCGCCACTCTTGAAGTTTCGAAAGGAACGAAAATTAGTCTGTTTGGTCCTTAATTTGTTGGACCTATCCTGAGGAAGGGAATAACCTTTTCCTCCAGTAATATCAGAAATGATCTCCTTCAGTCCAGGCCCAAATAGGGTCTGCCCCTTGAAGGGAATGTTGAGAAGCTTAGACTTTGAAGTAACGTCAGCTGACCAGGATTTAAGCCATATCGCCCTACGCGCCTGAATAGCAAAACCTGAGTTTTTAGCCGTTAGCTTGGTTAAATGAACAACGGCGTCAGAAACAAATGAATTGGCTAGCTTAAGGGCTTTAAGCTTGTCAAGGATATCATCCAACGGGGTTTCTACCTGTAGAGTCTCTTCTAGAGACTCAAACCAGAAAGCCGCAGCAGCAGTGACTGGGGCAATGCATGCAAGAGGCTGGAGAATAAAACCTTGTTGAATAAAAATTTTCTTAAGGTAACCCTCTAATTTTTTGTCCATTGGATCTAGAAAAGCACAACTGTCCTCGACCGGGATAGTTGTACGCTTCACTAGGGTAGAGACTGCTCCCTCCACCTTAGGGACCGTCTGCCACAAGTCCCGTGTAGCGGCATCTATAGGAAACATCTTTTTAAAAACAGGAGGGGGAGAGAACGGTACACCTGGTCTATCCCATTCCTTAGTAATAATTTCTGAAAACCTCTTAGGGATTGGAAAAACATCAGTGTAAACAGGCACTGCATAGTATTTATCCAACTTACACAATTTCTCTGGGACTACAATGGCGTCACAGTCATCCAGAGTTGCTAAAACCTCCCTGAGCAACACGCGGAGGTGTTCAAGTTTAAATTTAAATGTAGACATATCAGAATCAGGTTGAAGTGTCTTCCCTGAATCAGAAAAATCACCCACAGATAGAAGCTCTCCTGCTTCAGCTTCTGCACATTGTGAGGGTATATCAGACATAGCTACTAAAGCGTCAGAGAGCTCTGTATTTGTTCTAGCCCCAGAGCTGTCTCGCTTTCCTTGTAACCCTGGCAGTTTGGACAATACCTCTGTAAGGGTATGATTCATAACTGCCACCATGTCTTGTAAAGTATACGCAATGGGCGCGCTAGATGTACTTGGAGTCCCTTGAGCGGGAGTTATAGGTTCTGACACGTGGGGAGAGTTAGTTGGCATAACTTCCCCCTTGTCAATTTCCTCTGGTGATAAATCTTTTAAAGCCAGAATATGGTCTTTAAAATTTATAGTAAGATCAGTGCATTTGGTACACATTCTAAGAGGGGGTTCCACAATGGCTTCTGAACATAATGAACAAGGAGTTTCCTCTATGTCAGACATGTTTAACAGACTAGTAATGAGACCAGCAAGCTTGGAAAACACTTTAATAAATGTGAAAAAGCAGAATATAAAAAACGGTACTGTGCCTTTAAGGGAAAAAAACAATCACATAAACTGCAAAACAGTGAAAAAAAAGCAGTAAACTCTACGAAATTTTTACAGTGTGTATAATAGACTAAAATAGCATTGCACCCACTTGCAAATGGATGATTAACCCCTCAGGCTCAAAAACCAATCAGATAAACGGTAAAACCGTTATAAACAGTCACAAGCAAACTGCCACAGCTCTACTGTGGCTCCTACCTGCCCATAAAACGACTTTTGTAGGCACAAAAACCCTTACAGAGGTCCTATATGTCAGGGGACTCCTTCAGGGAAGCTGGATGTCTCAGATTGTAAAAACTACTGCGCAATTAGAGCGCGAAAATAGGCCCTTCCCACCATGCACTCAAAGTGAAAGGGCCATAAATAACTACTCCTAGGAGAAATCTAGTCAGCCATGTGGAAAACTAGGCCCCAAATAAAGATTTATCACCCTCAGTAAAAAACGTTTTTTATATATCATGCAAACGTTTTACATACTAAGTAATAAGAGCAAGTAACATGAATATTACCCTTTACTGCAAGCATGATCCCAGTCGTTTGTTAAATCACTGTAATCAGGCTTACCTTAATATATCAGGCAATGTCAGCATTTTCTAGACCTTATCATCTCTCTAGAAAAAAATATACTGAACATACATCAGAGCAGATAATTCTGCAGGCCATTCCCCCAGCTGAAGTTTTCCCATACTCTTCAGTTATGTGTGAGAACAGCAGTGGACCTTAGTTACAACCTGCTAAGATCATCAAAAACCTCAGGCAGAACTCTTCTTCTAATTTCTGCCTGAGGTAAAAACAGTACAACGCCGGTACCGTTTAAAAATAACAAACTTTTGATTGAAGATAAACTACACTAATTCACCACATATCTCTTGATACTTCCTTTCTTGTCGAGAGCTGCAAGAGAATGACTGAGAGTGGCAGTTAGGGGAGGAGCTATATAGACAGCTCTGCTGTGGGTGTCCTCTTGCAGCTTCCTGTTGGGAAGGAGAATATCCCCACAAGTAATGGATGAATCCGTGGACTGGATACACCTTACAAGAGAAATTGAAAGTATATTACAAAAATTGTTTTTGAACCACAGAGGAAGTGCATAACTGTGTACAACTGTGTCCTGAGACTCTACAGCTCACTGGCTGACAGGGACAACTCCTTCAGAAATAGCATTTTTTTCAGGCCAGGGGCATCCATTAAAAATACAAAACACTATAATCCATTTTAACATGTTCTTTAAGATGGATCAGAGAAATATTTTTAAGCATCATGTCCTTTTTAAAAGCCAATCTATTTGGTTTATTTAAAGCACAAACACAGAGATTAAAGCAGCAACGTAGTAAACCATTTACTGTAGTATGAAGCTTTCTGATATGGGTCTTATTCAAATTGTGTGTTTTTACCTTTTACAAAAAGAAGAGATTCTGTTCTCTTTACACTAGCGATCAAATTGCTCAGATCTAGGATGATTTAAGATCTCAGTTGCCAGTAACCCTAAATAACAGATTGCATTAAAGGGACAAAAGACCCAAATGGTTTATTTCATGATTCAGATAGAGCAGCAATTTTAAACAACTTTCTAATTAATTTCTATTATCTAATTTGTTTTCTCCTCTTTGTATCCTTTGTTGAAAAGTATACCTAGGTAGACTCAGAAGCTGCTGATTGTTGGCTGCATATACATGCCTCTTGTCATTGTCTTTCAGCTATCTCCCAATAGTGCACTGCAGCATCTTCAACAAAGGATACCAAGAGAATGAAGCAAATTGGACAAATGTTTAAAATTGTATATTCTGTCTGAATCATAAAAGACAAAAATTGGGTTTCATGTCCCTTTAAACCTCTCGGTTGGCAGTCATATACAGCAGTGATTCTAAGTCTTAGTTGCCGGTAACAGTAGTTTAACCCCTTGATCACCAATAACACACAAATTGATTGAATGAATGAATGGCCTCACCTGTAAGAAGATCGACCAGCTGCAGCTCGTTTCTCACTAGTCCAAGATTATTTGGAGTTGATGTAGCAAAAGACAAAAAGCTTGTGAGACTGCTCCATTCAATGCCTCTGTAAGGACAGAAAGGTGAGTCTAATGAGATGACAATGTGCTTGTTTCATACACAGCCTGATTATCAATACCAAATGCAGAACACTGGCATTGCCTTGTGAAATGGATAAACGTTATCAGTACCTGAGCAGAGTCAGACATTTGTTACGGCTGGAACTCTAAACTAATTTGACATCTTCCTTATGGTTTTGATGCCATACGATTTAAACTTTCATGATTCAGTTATTACATGTAATGTTAAAGAAACTTTTCAATTTGCTTGCATTATCAAATTGACTTTGTTCTTTTGGTATTCTTTGTTGTAGAGCCTAGTTTCTCAACCTGTGGTACTTGTACCCCAGGGGGTATCTGGAGCTTTGGTAAGGGTACTCAGTAGCTTGCCCTTTCATTACCTTTTCCCCACATTCCTGGGCATTTCACTTATTTTGTTACCTAATAATATTTGTGTGCATTGGGGGGTACTTATTATGCCTGTTGGGGTACTTGCTAGAAAGAAGGGTGAGAAACACTGTTGTAGAGCATACCTAGGTAGGCTCAGGAGCATGCACATCTTGGATACTAAGAGAAGAAAGTAGATTTGATTAAAAAAAAATTGGAAATAGATTTTTTTTTTTAATTGATTACTCCATCTGATTCATGAAAGTATAAATTTGAGCTTCATATCCCTTTAAATACTAGTTTATCAGCCTGGGGTACCTTTAATTAAACTTGTCTGATTCCAATCATGACATTTCAAACAACTTTTCAATTTACTTCTGTTATCTAATTTGCAATGTTTTCTTGATATCCTTTTGTTGAAAAGGATACCTAGGTAGGCTCAGAAGCAGCAATGCACTACTGGGAGCCAGCTGCTGATTGGCGGCTGCACATAAATGCCTCTTGTCATTTGCTCACCAGATGTGTTCATCTAGCTCCCAAATAGTGCATTGTTGCTCCTTCAACAAAGGGTACTAAGAGAATGAAGCAAGTTTAATAATAAATTGCAAAGTTGCTCTTTTCTGAATCATGAACGAACAAATATGGGTTTCATGTCCCTTTAAGGTACTTAAACCATAGGGCAAGGGTTTATCCTGGGCTTTCATTGAGTTAGCTAAACAGCCACGTTACTATGTCACATTCAACAACCTAAGTAGCAGGTGCAAGGTAAAGTGTGCCACAACCGCAGCCTCATAATGAAATATTCAAAAAATATACTATGATGAAGTGTATGTGCGATATAAACCAAAAACAGACACTGTGTATATAAAAACATAATTAGCCAAACAGTGCCAGGTTAAGTCTGCTACAGTGAGTTTATTTAATACAAAAAATAATTCTATTAATAGCTTATATACACACATACATATCTCTCTCTCTCTCTCCAATTTGTTTTGTAATTTTCCCTATGGGCTTTGCACCCAGACTTGTCTGGGGTTAACTGCCTGTGACTCTGGGGACAGCACAGCTTCCTGTGAGTTCCAGTGAGCACCCAGGGCTGAGCATGTTGCAGGGTCATGGGATGTGTACCCAGTCCAGTCTGACAGTGCAGTCCCCTTCCGTGTTTTATATATGAATGGGGTGATTACATAAGCCTGTGCACCCTTCACTTGTTCCCAGTTTGTTGGATTGAGAGCTTGCATTGTGTGGCTGTTTTAGGGTCCCAGGTTTTGGAAGGGACCTTGACATTGTACCTGGGCTTGTCCCATTTGGCCAAATGCTGTAACTAACCCTTCCATTTTTGCTTTTAATCTTAGCTGAGAGCTTGTAAGTCAGTGCTGGACTTTCTCTGTGTGTTTTAATTTGTTTTGTAATTTTCCCTATGGTTCTTGCACCCAGACCTGTCTGGGGTTAACTGTCTGTGACTCTGGGGACAGCACAGCTTCTTGTAAGTGCCGGTGAGCACCCAGGGCTGAGCATGTTGCAGGGTCATGGGATTTGTACCCAGTCCAGTCTGAGAGTGCAGTGTTTTTTTACACATATCTATCTATATATACATACATATATACATACATACATACACAATAAATATATATATATATATATATATATATATATATATATATAAATTAAATCTAAACTTACAGCACCAAAGATATAGTCATTTACATGTCCTCTTGTTCCTGCCTCTCACAGCGAATTATTGGCAGAAAAAAAGGTGCACCAAGATTGTCAAATATTAAATACACTCAAAAAGTAAGGAATATTTAAAGAATGAGTAGACTGAAAGACAGAAATCTTTTCCAGCACTAGGACAGACTATAACAATAAAGAATCACATTCCTAAGGGTCTAAGCAACCCAGTAAAACAAAATTATTCTGCTGGAAATAAATACTAAATGTTATAAAGAATAACGTTTAATTCATCAAATCATTGATATTATACATTTGCCCTACTTTCAAGCACATCACAATTGGATAATATTGACACAAAATGTCCATTTCAATACAAAGTCCCAAAAATAACTGGGGATCCCCAGAACCGTTAAAGTAAAGAAAGAAATCCTTGAAAAGCCAATTTTGTAAGTCTGGATTTATTATCCCATAGCCAGACAATCATTTAAGACTTTAAAGTTGTAATGCATTTTCTTATATTACTTATTTACAGTTCAGGTCTCGGATTCTTTGCTCCCGTGAAGGCGTGTGGGTATTATACGGGCTGTATGATAAAAGTCCCCTTGAAACAATAAACAGCGAACAGTGTCGGTTGCAGGGACAGTTTTACTTAACGGATAATGTTAACATATCTTCCCCTTCACCATTCCCTGCACTTCAATATTGGCTACTAGAAGAGTACTCACTCAGCGTGTGATGTTATCTTTCCTTCCCTTTCACCATGCGAATCACCGATCACCGCTGTCATTCTAAGGGTAAATGCAGTCTTGTTTCACCACGGATCGCTTTAACTTCAGCCTCCTTTGTAATCTTAATACAGCCATCACGCTTTTTATTTTGGGTAAGTTGATCATCTCTTTGTGCTAGTAGGAGCAAACAAATCACGGTCGCATGTACATATCCGCGACCGGAGCAAACGCAAAGCTACGCGCGTTTCACAATCTTTGGCTAAGGGCTTCTTCCGGCAGACATTGTAATGATGTCATCGAAAAGGTGCTTTTTTATTTGTGGTTGTAACTCCTCCTGGTACTTCACGTAGTTTAATGATATTCAGCCAGGTGAAATATTTTATAAGCGATTGCTAAGCTTTCACTTTTATAGAAAACTCATACATTTCAGGACTTATGCAGAATTGTTCATCATTTGTGTAAATTCACTGAATACTATTACTGCTAAATGCTTCAATAAAGGAGAAAAAGATAGAGGAGAATCAGAGACAAATTAGAACAAGAAAATTCTTATTATATTTTGATTTTCATTTAAATTTTTAACTTAGAACTAAGTTTTGCTATAATTAAAACTGCCAATCATACTTTTACTAATATTTGAATTATGCAAAACAGGTCCAGTAAAAATTACTCTTTTTTTAGGGGGCCATTTTAGTCATTTAGAAAGGGGGCATAGTTTATTTCTTCATTTAACCCTTTAGGGTTTAATGATTGCAAATTGTAACTCCATTTGCATTCCTGTTGGAGCAGTATTTTGTCTAAGTCTCCTCCTCTTCCTTGCACTCAACCACCTTTTGAGCAATCTGTGGGTTCCCATCGACTCCCACCCCAGCGATCGGGCCTCTATAGTGACAGGCATCGCCGGGGCTTCCCGTTACGCGCGGTGACGCCATGCGCAATGGCGTGATGATGTCACTGCTCAACTTTATTTAAAATTAACAATACAAAATATAGGGAAAGGGGGCATGCTGCTTAAAAGCCTGTATCTCAGGCATCTAAGCAGCTACAGACCCCCAAATCGCCTAACCTTTCCAACGGTATAAGTTTTGGGGATCGGGAGTCAAAAAAAATGTTTTTTTAAAAAAATAGTGAAAAACAGAAAAAAATTAAAATCCTGCTTAGCACTCAGAGTTAAATCAATCTTTTCTAAACCTCTAAATTTTAGCTTATTTTTGTTGCTATTGTGGTAATATAAAAAGTGCCATGCAACACTACTAGTTTTTATTACTTTATTTTTTTGTCTCTTTTATGTTCTTTTATCCTCTCACGTAATTCTCTGTACGTTTTGCCTATGCAATACATCTGGCAACTACAGGTTATCATATAAACTGCCCCTTCAGATCTGCATGTGTTGTGTCCTTTTACTAATCTTCTCTTAACATATTTGTCAGTGAATCTTTCTCCAACCAGGAGATTTTTACATACCAAACATTTTTTACATTTAAAGTTTCCATTTCTTTCTGAGAGTGTGTATCCAATTTATTTCATTTCAAGACTAATTTATCTCTTAAATTAGGTGCTTTCCTAGCAGTCAATTTGTGTCTTTCCCCTATTATATTCGCTAAAACATTATCTTCATCTCTCAATTGATTTTTATAAAATAACATTTCCCTATTTGTATTTAATGCTCTATTATATGCTTTCTTGAGGGGGCCTTGTGTATAACCTCTTTCTTTGAATCTATCTTGAAGCATTCTTGCTTCAATTTTGAACTGAAGTGTTTCTGTACAATGTCTCAAATATTGTCCTTGATGAATATTATTTAAGAGATAGGGGGGATGACTCTCAGCTCTTAATAAAGTGTTACCTGCTGTTTTCTTGCATGAGTTGCAGTATTTAACTTGTTTCCTACTTTCAGTATTCTGAGGTCTGAGGTCTAGGAAGGCAATTTCTGTATCACTAAATTCATAGGTAAAATTAAAATTATAATTATTCTGATTCAGTTTTTTCATGAATTATTTTAGTTCATCACTAGTGCCTTCCCATATCAGGATATCGTCTATAAAACAAATCCACAAGCTAAATAAATTTTCTTCTAAATCAGAGACCCTGTCATTCTCCCAGGACCCCAAGAAAAGGAACGCATATGTCGGGGCACAGCATGTCCCTATCGCTGTACCAAAAATTGGTTCATACGCCTTTTTATTAAACAGGAAATAATTATGTTTTAAAAGAAATTCTAACACTTGTACTACAAATTTTGTATGTGCTTCATATTTTGTGCCTCTTTGCTCCAAACATTTTTCAATCACTTTTATTCCTTTTTCATGGGATATTGAGGAATACAAAGCTGCAACAAATATAGTAACTAGTAAAGTATTATCATTTAATGTTATCCCGTCCAATCTTTTTAAAACATCTAGAGAGTCTTGAGCATAAAAGGGAAGGGATGTCAAGGAGGGTCTTAGGCAATAATCAATATACTCAGATATTTTTTTCTGTTAAAGAACCAATACCCAAGATTATTGGTCTTCCATGGATTGGTACTCTTTCTTTATGCAGTTTCGGAATTGTGTAAAATGTGGGGATTATTGGGAATTTTACAGTTAGAAATTTTCTTTTTATTTATTACTTTGTTTTCAAATGCCTGTTTTATTATTTTTTCCAATTCATCCTTATAAATAAGAGTTGGATCTTTTTTGAGAAGTCTGTAGTGTGCTGTGTCGGATACCTGTCTATTACACTCAATCTCATAGTCCTTTGTGTCCATCACTACTACATTTCCACATTTATCTGAATTTTTTATTGTTATATCTTTGTTTTTTTAATTCTTTTAAGGCCATTCTTTGATTTTTTGATAAGTTATCTTCAAAGTTTTGTTCCACATTCATTAATTCAATGTCTTTTTCGACTAACTTAACAAAATTATATATACTTGGAAATGTAGTCGTTGATGGCATAAACCATAATTTATGTAAGAACTTAACTAATAAATTAATTTCTTTCATAGTGGCAAGAGTCCCTGAGCTAGTGACGTATGGGATATACATTCCTACCAGGAGGGGGCAACCTCAAAATGCCTATAAATACACCTCTCACCACACTCATTCCTCAGTTTAACGAATAGCCAAGTAGTGAGGTGAAAAAAGGAGTAAAAAAGCATACAAAAAGAGCAACTGGAAAAAATATTGTGTTTTTTTACAAAAAAAATCATAACCACCACAAAAAAGGGTGGGTCTCATAGATTCTTGCCACTTTGAAAGAAATTAATTTGTCAGGTAAGTTCTTACATAAATTATTTTTTCTTTCATGTAAGTGGCAAGAGTCCATGAGTTTGTGACATATGGGATAAAATACCAAGATGTGGAAGTCCACAGAAGAGTCCCTAGAGAGGGAGGGATAAAATAGCAACAGCTATTGCCGCTGAGAAATTAAATCCAAACAATAATTAAATAAATAAACTACAAAAAAACTTATTGTGGAATAAAACATAATTTATGCTTACCTGATAAATTCCTTTCTTCTGTAGTGTGATCAGTCCACGGGTCATCATTACTTCTGGGATATTACTCCTCCCCAACAGGAAGTGCAAGAGGATTCACCCAGCAGAGCTGCATATAGCTCCTCCCCTCTACGTCACTCCCAGTCATTCGACCAAGGACCAACGAGAAAGGAAAAGCCAAGGGTGAAGTGGTGACTGGAGTATAAATTAAAAAATATTTACCTGCCTTAAAAACAGGGCGGGTCGTGGACTGATCACACTACAGAAGAAAGGAATTTATCAGGTAAGCATAAATTATGTTTTCTTCTGTTAAGTGTGATCAGTCCACGGGTCATCATTACTTCTGGGATACCAATACCAAAGCAAAAGTACACGGATGACGGGAGGGATAGGCAGGCTCTTTATACAGAAGGAACCACTGCCTGAAGAACCTTTCTCCCAAAAATAGCCTCCGATGAAGCAAAAGTGTCAAATTTGTAAAATTTGGAAAAAGTATGAAGCGAAGACCAAGTTGCAGCCTTGCAAATCTGTTCAACAGAGGCCTCATTCTTGAAGGCCCAAGTGGAAGCCACAGCTCTAGTAGAATGAGCTGTAATTCTTTCAGGAGGCTGCTGTCCAGCAGTCTCATAAGCTAAACGAATTATGCTACGAAGCCAAAAAGAAAGAGAGGTAGCGGAAGCTTTTTGACCTCTCCTCTGCCCAGAGTAAATGACAAACAGAGAAGACGTTTGTCGAAATTCCTTAGTTGCCTGTAAGTAAAATTTTAGAGCACGGACTACATCCAGGTTGTGCAGTAGACGTTCCTTCTTTGAAGAAGGATTTGGGCATAAAGAAGGAACAACAATCTCTTGATTGATATTCCTGTTAGTAACTACCTTAGGTAAGAACCCAGGTTTAGTACGCAGGACTACCTTATCCGAATGAAAAATCAAATAAGGAGAATCACAATGTAAGGCTGATAATTCAGAGACTCTTCGAGCCGAGGAAATAGCCATTAAAAATAGAACTTTCCAAGATAACAACTTTATATCAATGGAATGAAGGGGTTCAAACGGAACGCCCTGTAAAACATTAAGAACAAGGTTTAAACTCCATGGTGGAGCAACAGTTTTAAACACAGGCTTAATCCTGGCCAAAGCCTGACAAAAAGCCTGGACGTCAGGAACTTCTGACAGACGTTTGTGTAACAGAATGGACAGAGCTGAGATCTGTCCCTTTAAAGAACTAGCAGATAAACCCTTTTCTAAACCTTCTTGTAGAAAAGACAATATCCTAGAAATCCTAACCTTACTCCAAGAGTAACCTTTGGATTCACACCAATATAGGTATTTACGCCATATCTTATGGTAAATCTTTCTGGTAACAGGTTTCCTAGCCTGTATTAAGGTATCAATAACCGACTCAGAAAACCCACGTCTTGATAAAATCAAGCGTTCAATTTCCAAGCAGTCAGCTTCAGAGAAGTTAGATTTTGATGTTTGAAGGGACCCTGTATCAGAAGGTCCTGTTTCAGAGGTAGAGACCAAGGTGGACAGGATGACATGTCCACCAGGTCTGCATACCAAGTCCTGCGTGGCCACGCAGGTGCTATTAGAATCACTGATGCTCTCTCTTGTTTGATTCTGGCAATCAATCGAGGAAGCAACGGAGTAATCCCCATTCCACTGACTTAGCATGCACAGTTGCAGTGGTCTGAGGTGTAAGCGTGCAAAGGGTACTATGTCCATTGCCGCTACCATTAAGCCGATTACCTCCATGCATTGAGCCACTGACGGGTGTTGAATGGAATGAAGGGTGCGGCAAGCACTTTGAAGTCTTGTTAGCCTGTCCTCTGTCAGGTAAATCTTCATTTCTACAGAATCTATAAGAGTCCCCAGGAAGGGAACTCTTGTGAGTGGAACGAGTGAACTTTTCTTTTCGTTCACCTTCCATCCATGTGACCTTAGAAATGCCAGCACTAACTCTGTATGAGACTTGGCAGTTTGAAAGCTTGAAGCTTGTATCAGAATGTCGTCTAGGTATGGAGCTACCGAGATTCCCCGCGGTCTTAGTACCGCCAGAAGAGCACCCAGAACCTTTGTGAAGATTCTTGGAGCTGTAGCCAATCCGAATGGAAGAGCCACAAACTGGTAATGCCTGTCTAGGAAGGCAAACCTTAGGTACGGATAATGATCTTTGTGAATCGGTATGTGAAGGTAAGCATCTTTTAAATCTACAGTGGTCATGTACTGACCTTCTTGGATCATAGGTAAAATTGTCCGAATAGTCTCCATCTTGAACGATGGAACTCTTAGGAATTTGTTTAGGATCTTTAAGTCCAGGATTGGTCTGAAAGTTCCCTCTTTTTTGGGAACCACAAACAGATTTGAGTAAAACCCCTGTCCCTGTTCTGATCGTGGAACTGGATGGATTACTCCCATTAACAAGAGCTCTTGTACGCAGCGTAGAAACGCCTCTTTCTTTGTCTGGATTGTTGACAATCTTGACAGATGAAATCTCTCTCTTGGAGGAGAGTATTTGAAGTCCAGAAGGTATCCCTGAGATATTATCTCTAGCGCCCAGGGATCCTGAACATCTCTTGCCCAAGCCTGGGCGAAGAGAGAAAGTCTGCCCCCCACTAGATCCGATCCCGGATCGGGGGCCCTCAATTCATGCTGTTTTAGGGGCAGCAGCAGGTTTCCTAGTCTGCTTGCCCTTGTTCCAGGACTGGTTAGGTTTCCAGCCTTGTCTGTAGCGAGCAACAGCTCCTTCCTGTTTTGGTGCAGAGGAAGTTGATGCTGCTCCTGCTTTGAAATTACGAAAGGAACGAAAATTAGACTGTCTAGTCTTGGCTTTGGCTTTGTCCTGAGGCAGGGCATGGCCTTTACCTCCTGTAATGTCAGCGATAATCTCTTTCAACCCGGGCCCGAATAAGGTCTGCCCTTTGAAAGGTATATTAAGCAATTTAGACTTAGAAGTAACATCAGCTGACCAGGATTTTAGCCACAGCGCCCTGCGTGCCTGAATGGCGAATCCTGAATTCTTCGCCGTAAGTTTAGTAAGATGTACTACGGCCTCCGAAATGAATGAATTAGCTAGTTTAAGGACTCTAAGCCTGTCCGTAATGTCGTCCAGAGTAGCTGAACCAATGTTCTCTTCCAGAGACTCAATCCAGAATGCCGCTGCAGCCGTGATCGGCGCAATGCATGCAAGGGGTTGCAATATAAAACCTTGTTGAACAAACATTTTCTTAAGGTAACCCTCTAACTTTTTATCCATTGGATCTGAAAAAGTACAGCTATCCTCCACCGGGATAGTGGTACGCTTAGCTAAAGTAGAAACTGCTCCCTCCACCTTAGGGACCGTTTGCCATAAGTCCCTTGTGGTGGCGTCTATTGGAAACATTTTTCTAAATATCGGAGGGGGAGAGAACGGCACACCGGGTCTATCCCACTCCTTAGTAACAATTTCAGTAAGTCTCTTAGGTATAGGAAAAACCTCAGTACTCGTCGGTACCGCAAAATATTTATCCAACCTACACATTTTCTCTGGTATTGCAACTGTGTTACAATCATTCAGAGCCGCTAACACCTCCCCTAGTAATACACGGAGGTTTTCCAGTTTAAATTTAAAATTTGAAATATCTGAATCCAGTCTGTTTGGATCAGAACCGTCACCCACAGAATGAAGTTCTCCGTCCTCATGTTCTGCCACCTGTGACGCAGTGTCTGACATGGCCCTAATATTATCAGCGCACTCTGTTCTCACCCCAGAGTGATCACGCTTACCTCTTAGTTCTGGTAATTTAGCCAAAACCTCAGTCATAACAGTAGCCATATCCTGTAATGTGATTTGTAATGGCCGCCCAGATGTACTCGGCGCTACAATATCACGCACCTCCCTCTGAGCGGGAGATGTAGGTACTGACACGTGAGGTGAGTTAGTCGGCATAACTCTCCCCTCGTTGTTTGGTGAAATTTGTTCAATTTGTACAGATTGATTTTTATTTAAAGTAGCATCAATACAGTTAGTACATAAATTTCTATTGGGCTCCACTTTGGCATTGCAACAAATGACACAGGTATCATCCTCTGAATCAGACATGTTTAACACACTAGCAAATAAACTTGCAACTTGGAATACAATTCAATTAGAATAATATTAAAACGTACTGTGCCTTTAAGAAGCACAGAAGATCTATGACAGTTGAAAATTAATAAATTGAAACAGTTATAGCCTCAATCCTTGTAAACAACACAACTTTAGCAAAGGTTTAATCCCATTAGCAAAGATAACAAATTCTGAAAGCAGGAAACAAATTACAGAATAAACGTTTTTTATCTCAGTCAAACTATAATTCTCACAGCTCTGCTGAGAGAAATTACCTCCCTCAAAATAAGTTTTGAAGACCCCTGAGCTCTGTAGAGATGAACCGGATCATGCAGGGAATACAATGAGTTGCTGACTGAAATATTTGATGCATAGTAAAAGCGCCAAAAAACGGCCCCTCCCCCTCACACACAGCAGTGAGGGAGAACAGAAACTGTCAGAAAACAGATTAAGCAACTGCCAAGTGGAAAAATAGTGCCCAAACATTTATTCACTCAGTACCTCAGCAAATGAAAACGATTTTACATTCCAGCAAAAACGTTAAACATAATCTCTAGTTATTAAACAGCTTTATGTATTTCTTACAGTGTAATTCTAGTGAAGTACCATTCCCCAGAATACTGAAGTGTAAAGTATACATACATGACATTATATCGGTATGGCAGGATTTTCTCATCAATTCCATTGTCAGAAAATAAAAACTGCTACATACCTCTATGCAGATTCATCTGCCCGCTGTCCCCTGATCTGAAGTTTACCTCTCCTCAGATGGCCGAGAAACAGCAATATGATCTTAACTACTCCGGCTAAAATCATAACAAAAACTCTGGTAGATTCTTCTTCAAACTCTGCCAGAGAGATAATAACACACTCCGGTGCTATTTTAAAATAACAAACTTTTGATTGAAGATATAAAACTAAGTATAATCACCATAGTCCTCTCACACATCCTATCTAGTCGTTGGGTGCAAGAGAATGACTGGGAGTGACGTAGAGGGGAGGAGCTATATGCAGCTCTGCTGGGTGAATCCTCTTGCACTTCCTGTTGGGGAGGAGTAATATCCCAGAAGTAATGATGACCCGTGGACTGATCACACTTAACAGAAGAAAAAAGCTTTAACCAAGATGTCAAAGAAATGGAAAAAGCTTTCTGATGTTTCCTAAAACCAGAAAAAAACAACAAATAGACTAGACGTCTTTCTGAAATCCAAAGAATGTAAAGATCTTTCCAGAGAATTCTTAGGATTAAGACACAAAGAAGAAACAACAATTTCCCTACTAATTCTGAAATAATTCACAACCTTAGGAAGAAATTTAAATGAAGTCTGCAAAACAGCTTTATCTTGATGGAAAATCAGATAAGAAGGCTCACAAGAGAGAGCTGATAACTCAGAAACTCTTCTAGCAGAAGAGATAGCCAAAAAACACTCCAAGAAAGTAGATTAATATCCAAAGAATGCATAGGCTCAAAAGGAAGAGCCTGCAAAATCCTTAAAACCAAATTAGAACTCCAAAGAGGAGAAATTAATTTAATAACAGGTTTGATACGAACCAAAGCCTGAACAAAACAGTAAATATCAGGAAGATTAGCAATCTTTCTATGAAATAAAACAGAAAGAGCAGAGATTTGTCCCTTCAAAGTACTTGCTGACAGAACCTTATCCAGACCATTATATTAAAGAATTATAAAATTCTAGGAATTCTAAAAGAATGCCAAGAGAAATTATGTAAAGAACACAATGAAATATAGGTTTTCCAAACCCAATAATAAACCTTTCTTGAAACAGATTTACGAGCCTGTAACATAGTAATAACCACTGAGTCAGAGACACCTCTATGACTAAGCGTTCAAATTCCATACCTTCAAATTTAACAATTTGAGATCCAGATGGAAAAATGGCCTTTGAGACAGAAAGTCTGGCTACTGCACATCCAGACAAGATCCACAAACCAAAACATTTGAGGCCACAGAAACACATGAGATTGTTCCATTACGATTTTGGAGATCACCCTTGAAAGAAGAAACAAAGATTGAAAAAAAAATAGAAACTGCTAACGTATCCACCATCTCTGCCTGAGGATCCCTGAACCTGGAAAGGTATCTGGGAAATTTCTTGTTTAGATGAGAGGCCATCAGAACTATTTCTGGAAGACCCCATATCTGTACAATCTGAAAAAACACATCTGAATAAAGAGACCACTCCCCTGAATGTAAAGTCTGGCGGCTGATATAATATGCCTCCCAATTGTCTACACACTATCAGTATATTGCCGGGTTATAATACAATATATTTAATAATTATTCTTTAAAACAAACCCCCAATAAAAAATGCATATACCAAACAATGAAATTAATGTAAATTCTTTATATTAGTTAAAATTTATAGACACATTGAATTATATTTATAGAAAACCAGATATGAATCAAACTATACACATTTAAAATATTATAATATGCTAAGTAAAGATCATAAAAGTTACCTTATTTATTAACCTTATTCGCAATTGAATTTTATTAAAATACCACAAAGAGATACCAAGATATGAGCCACTAACGTTAAGACTGGTACAATTAAGTTATTTGACCCACAAATGATTCTATGCAATGCTAATTAAAACACCAGAAGTATATATATTCTTAATGTAAACAGCCAGATTATATGACAATTTATCAAAGCTGAAATAAATTCTTTAGCAGCAATAAGGTAAATTCTAAAATATATTTATATGGTTATAAATTACTTGGCAAACAAAATATTAGTTTTAAACCACATAGAATTATGAATGCAAGCTAAAATACAAAGTACCTTTTTAAAATTACTAACTGCAATTTGACTATAGTCTTAGAATACCTTTGTCTAAAATATTAAAGATAAATAAGTCATACATCAACCAATTAAACAATTAATGTTTCAACTTCCAGAGTTTCTCCAGTAAATCCAATTTCGCCTCAAAAATTGAAAGAGGTAATTTTTTCAAGATGGATAAAAAAGAAAATGTATGCTTACCTGATAAATTTGTTTCTTTTTAGACACGATGAGTCCACGGATCACCTTAATTATTTATGGGATATTCACCTCCTGGTCAGCAGGAGGAGGCAAAGAGCATCACAGCAGAGCTGTTAAATAGCTCCTCCCTTCCCTTCCACTCCAGTCATTCGACCGAAGTTAGGAAGAGAAAGTAAAAGCCAAGGTGCAGAGGTGTCTGAAGTTTATAATAATTAACAACCTGTCTAAAAGAACAGGGCGGGCCGTGGACTCATTGTGTCTAAAATGAAAAAAAATTATCAGGTAAGCATACATTTTCTTTTTTCTTTTTTTTCAACAAGCTTTATTGAGAAAATTAAAGGTTTTACAGTTGCCATGGAATACATCCGGCATAGTGTGGTTACAGCAATCATAAAAGTAGAGTAATGAAAAGAAAGAAAAAAAGAAAATGTACAGTACAGTAACAAAATCGACTGATGTTCAAAGTTCTGTGATACACGGCAAAACTGACCTCATGGATGCATCTCAATGGAACCAAATAGCTTGTGAAAGATTTTTTTTTTTTTTTTTCAAACCGTGTGGATTCAAAAACCACTAAACAAATAAATGGATAGTCTATGCTACGTAACATAATTCTGGGTTATGAAGTCTTGCGAATACATATGCGCTCAAATAGATAATTATCAGCAGGATGAAGAGTGTGTGGTAAGATTCAAGTTCCAAAGCACCCAAGAGAGGTGTTCCCTATATGATATCTAAAGTGATTATAATTAAATTAAGCAAGTGCTGGTGTCTCGCTTTTGGGGTTAGCTGGTCGGGGGAGTGGCCTAGTGTGTGTGTGAGTGAATGTATGTTTCCCAAAATAGCAACATGGCACAATAAAAGTCCATCCTGCTCGTGTTTTGGTAGTGGAATTTTTCTAGGGACAAAAGAAGCGTTACATTTTGTGACCAAGCTTTCTGAGTTGGTACACTGCGCTGTTTCCATAGTCTGGGAATTAGTTGTTTTGCTCCGCTTAACATAATATATAGTAAAACTTGTCTGTATTTACATTTGATCTTGGGTGGTTTATTAAATAGAAACGTTAAGGGATTGAAAGGGATATCTACTGAAAGAGCCTTTTGGATTTCTCTATGGATGTCTCGCCAGAAGGGTTGGATTAGGGGGCAATCCCACCAAATATGCAGGAGTGTCCCATTTAGTTTGCAGTCTCTCCAGCATAGTGGGTCTGAGTGGGGATAAATCTTAGCAAGCCTACTAGGGTAGAGATACCATCTTTCCAAAAGTTTTAAATTTGTTTCTGTGATACCCATTGAAGAGGGTGCCTTTCCCATTTGCTGAAATATAATTCCCCATGTTTCAGGAGACACCTGGAACCCCAGTTCGGTTTCCCATGCTTTAGTATACTGAGGTAAATTTTTAGATTGTAGGGCAATTAGGATTTTATAAATTTTAGAGAGAGTGCCCCTAACTGATTGTGTGGAATGACATAGTGTCTCAAAAAGGTTCAGGCTTCTTATCATGTTAGATTTGTCTTTGTGGCCGGAGAGAAAGTGGGATAGTTGCAGGTACTCGAACCATCTATCAAAGAGAGTTATATGTTTATCTCTTAAAGGGACACTCAATCAAAATTAAACTTTCATTATTCAGATAGAGCATGCAATTTTAAACAACTTTCTAATTTACTTCCATTAACAAAATGTGCACAGTCTTTTTATATTTAAACTTTTTGAGTCACCAGCTCCTACTGAGCATGTGCAAGAATAAGCGTGTATGCATTTGTGAATGGCTGATTGCTGTCACATGGTACGTGTATGCATTTGTGATTGGCTGATGGCTGTCACATGGTACAGGGGGAGTGGAAAAAGACATAACTTAAAATTGTCAGAAAAAAAATGTGCTACTCATTTGAAGTTCAGACTAAGTGCTATTGCATTGTCTTGTTATCTTGCATTTGTTGATTATGCAAATCTACAGTGTTGACTGGTCCTTTAAGGCTGCTTTGTGTATGATAGTTCCCTTATCTAGAACTAGGTGACATGGTAATCCCGCTGATAAAGTGTAGGGATCGTCCATCCATTTCTGCGAAAGTGGAGGAAAGTCGTTATGTAGTAAGGGAGTTAGTGGAGAGGGGATAGTAGATATGCCTCTTTGGGGGTGCGTGAGGCGGTCCCAAGAAGAAAGTGTGTCCAATACAAGCGAGGGGGTATAGGCTGGTAAAATCCTATGTTGTCTATACATCCAACACATGGAGCCTAAACTTTTTGACTTAATTAGGTCGTGCTCGAGCTTTACCCATTCTTTTTTTTTTTTTTTTTTTTAAATATATTTTTTATTGAAGCCATAAACAGATACAATCAAAGGTTATGCCCCTAAACATTTACAGGAAAGTGCAAATACACTATTATTAGATAAGTGTTACAAACAAAACCCTACAGTAAGGGTATAATGTATCCAGATAGCACATACATAATGTCATAGAATTTGGGCAATTTACAATAAGACTTCAGTTTTGTAGTAAAGGTAATAACAATAAAACAAAAATAGTCCTCCCCGGGCCATATAGCAGACGAAATGAAGTGTCCATTCAGATACAATTAGGGATAGGGGGGATTAGCTTTATATTTTAAGAAGGGGGGGGGGGATGCAGCGGGCAAGAGCCGCTCGAAATATAATAGGGGGGGGGTGGAGGGGGTGGAGGGCGGAGCCGGTCGGGATGTCAAGCTTATATAAACTATAATCGGGACCCTAAGTGAGCATTAGTTTTAATTGCCAAGTAAGCTTCTTAAAAATATCTAGGCAGAGTATAAGGTGGAATACATAATTAAAGGGATATAGTGGTGAGCTTTCATTAGTCTCATTATGACCTGGAGATAGTGCTTTATATACCAGGATGAATCTTAGCGCGTGAAATATAAGAACTGGAGTAAAATTAAACACATAAAGGAACGGCATCCTGATTAACTGTAGAAATTGAATCTCTACAAAATGGATGGGGGTAACCCCTAGTATTATTAAGTGGGGGGGGGGGCATTAATAAATTTGGAACATGAGGGATTTCCAGGTGAGCCCCTCCCCTAGGGAATTACCAGCTATAGGTGATGTAGGAGAAAGGAATAGGGATATGACCCGCAGGCAACCAGTACCGGCGGGAAAGGGAGGGGAGGAGCTCACTAGAGACAAATAATTTTGGATTAATATTAAACTCAACATAAGCAATGTAAAATCCTAGAAACAGAGGTATAATAAAGAATAAGCATAGAGACCATAAACAGTCATAATAGTAAAGAGTATTAAATACATTAAGCGAACCCACTAGCGCCTAGACATAAACACCTCTTTGCAGACAAATGAAAAAACAGACTATATCTATATCTTAAACTGTTAGTGGAGGCTATACTTCTAAGAACACTTTAGTGTGACTAGAGATCTATAAGGGAATGCGTCACTAGAAGATGGCAATATATACATAGATTAATGGCTAGTATGAACGTGCAATAGCATGGTTAAGGAGGATTCAGAGCATATAGGTTTGCGATATAACTAATAGGCTATAAACTGTTATGACACTTCTGATCATGTATCTCCATGATAATTAATAACCTTACTATATCAAAGTGGGGTTTCAGAAATAGCGATATGGAAGGTCTTCAAAACTATATACGTTCTTACACAGAGTTGTCATATATATTGGGCTAAGGGTACATTCCAGCAGGATATGCCCCGGTATTCTGCCGATATATCCACAGCACTTGCTTACGTTTGTAACCTATTGTTCTAGTGTAACAGCGACGCCAGTTTACAAATAATAATGACAGCATGAACATGTATGACTATATCAAACTGAATCTACTTTAGAATCTACAATAATACGTATATATGTATTAATTATTTGCTGCATGTTCATACTTACACTACAGCTGAAGTAAGAAGGCAAAGGACAAATTCCATAACTTTTCTGTAGCTCAAGAGGTAAAACCAGCAACTACTATACATCGCCGAACTAGGGTTATTCAGATCATGTCAAAGTATATCAGGCACGTGAGAGGGGTATAAGGTGAAAATTAAAGTACTATAGTCGTATGGGAGTTTCTATGGGATTTGTGTAATTTTATATAGAAAACTGATAGAAAGCATGTCAGGAGAGAGGTCCCTAATCCTGAAGTTTAAAGCCTAATTGACAAATTACCATCAATATAATACTATCACTTAGCTATACATAACACTGGGAGTTTCAACAACTAACATGAAAACCAAGTACTGACATTTGCAGGGCAGTGCTTCAAGGATGCTAAGGATGTTGTATCTGAGTCAGATAGCCAAGGGTATAGCAGTAAATGAGTAGTGGCACATTTTAAATGAGCTAGGCACATACTATATAGCCTATATTACATATCTGCCAGAGCACAACCCTTTGAGGATATTACTAACGTCTCTACTCAAAATGCCTGTTGCATTATGTAACTGTTCCCAGCAATAAAGGCCATATTAGGGTGTATGTGACAAGAGTATACTGAATGAATATTGTCACGTTTTAGATGAACTAGTCACATAACATACAGCTTGCCTTACATATCTACCAGAGCATCACCCTCTATGCAGTCGTAATGATCAGCATCCTAAGTATTACATATGCTAGTAATATGCAGGATTACAGCTTAATAAAAGTTCCATATCGTTATAACGGGACCCACTGTAAAGCCACAGGCTGTCTGCCTGCATCACAGTCTCTCAGTCGAATCTGCAGGTTCAATATATAAGGTTTGCATTGATAATTGAGTAACATCCCGTAACTGTGAGATGCAGAGTAAAGTTTCAAATGTGGGGATATAGCATGAGAGGTAGCAATATTCAAATCGTTCCCCAGTACATTCGCAAGAGGAGTGCAAATGTGGGGATCAGTGAGAGAACGTCTAACCAATGCCCATAGCTGTTGTTATACATGTTCCTAGTAGCCGTCCTGGGAAGCAGGGATCATAATACCAAGATAATAGGCTCCATGTAGCACTCCTGCTAGTTGAAATTGGGGGGTCGCAGGGATCTGCCCATCTAAAAGGCGAAATACCTGGGGTAACTCCGGAAATCAACTTGTGCGATACCGCTATCGTGAAGTCCTTCAGGTAGGAACGTAGCTCCGCTTCTTTCACTGACAGTATTTCCGATGCAGAAGGTCTAGATCTCCATGGTTTCAGGCTGATTGTCGGGTGTTTGGCACACAAAGTATAATGCTGTCTGCGACCTTCGGATAATACGGCAGCTGGTTTCTGGGAACCGGAGGTTTCAGGACCCTTTAAAGTTTGCATGTCAATAACGTTAGAGGTTCCTAGTTTTTCACCGCCATCTTGCGGGTCTTGTGGCGAAAGAAATTGTTTGCAAAGCTGGATAAGCAGAAGTCTCATTTCTGAGAAGTGGGCTTCCAGGACACCACAAAAACGATCCTCAAACTTGCATAGTGCAGCTTCTGGGTCCATTCTGTGACTAGCGAGATAGGAACTTTTCAGCAGTATTAGAGAAAGTTATGACTAGACTGCTTCGTCAAACAGAGTAAGCAGGCCCCGAACTGTATCGCTACTGAGGTAGCTGCATTATCCTCAAATTAAAGGTTGATTTTGAGCCAAAAGTTAATAGATAGGACTACCCTTTGCTCCTAAGGTGTTAGGAAGTTGAAATCATTAGTTAATTATATGTTTTCTCTTCTTTAGTTGTAGTATAGGAGCTCCATAAACACACGTCTGTTCTCCTTGGTAGCCGGCTCCGCCCCCCTTTACCCATTCTTTATCTAGGTTATTCTTGCACCAGTCGACCACTCTGGTTAACTGTGCTGCCTGCCGATAAAACGAGAGGTTGGGTACACCCAGTCCCCCGTCATCCCTATTTCTATACATGGTGTTTTTGGCTATTCTGGGGTGTCTATGAGCCCAGATGAAGTTATTTATAGTGGATTGCGCAGAATGAATGAACTGTGAGGGTGGTTGTATGGGTAGTGTCTGAAACATATATAAGAAAAGGAGCAGAATGCTCATTTTTAAGGCTTGTATCCTCCCTAGCCATGAGAGATATTTGTTTCGCCAAGCTCCCATGTCCAGTTTAATAGAGTCTAGAAGGTGCTGGTGGTTTAAGCGTTATAGGGATTCTTTAGAGTTTGTTAGGTTTATTCCCAGGTACTTTATGGAGGTATGCTTTGACCGAAATTGGTATCGGGTGGTAATCTGTTGGGAAGTCTGTTCAGTTATACCTACACCAAGGAATTCCAATTTCTGCATATTAATTTTGAAGTTGGAGAGGCTACTGTAGGTGTCTAGGACTGGCATTAGGGCCGCGAGGGACTGTAAGGGGGAGGTCAGTGAAAATAGAATGTCGTCCGCGTAAAGTGTGGATTTATATTGAGTATCTGCTATGTGTATTCCATGGACCCCTTCCTCCCTCCTGACACCGGAGGCCAAAACCTCCATAGCCAAAACAAACAATATGGGGGAAGCATACATTTTCTTTTTAAAGACACGATAAGTCCACGGATCATCTTCATTACTTATGGGATACAATACCCAAGCTAGTGTACACAGATGATAAGGGAGGGACAAGACGGGGAACCTAAACGGAAGGCACCACTGCTTGAAGAACCTTTCTCCCAAAAGCGGCCTCAGCCGAGGCAAAAGTATAAAATTTATAGAATTTTGAAAAAGTGTGAAGAGAGGACTAAGTTACAGCCTTGCAAATCTGTTCCACAGAAGCTTCATTTTTTAATGCCCATGAGGAAGCAACAGCCCTAGTGGAATGACCCGTAACGCTCTCAGGAGGCTGCTATCCAGAAGTCTTATATGCAAAATGGATGATACTCTTCAGCCAAAAAGAGAGGTAGACGTAGCTTTCTGACCCTTACGTTTTCCAGAGAAAATTACAAACAAAGAAGAGAAGACTGACGAAAGTCCTTAGTCGCTTGTAAGTAAAATTTTAAAGCACGGACCACGTCCAAATTGTGCAGGAGATGTTCCTTCCGAGAAGGATTAGGACACAAGGAAGGAACAACAATCTCCTGATTAATGTTCCTATCTGAAACAACCTTAGGAAGAAAACCTAGTTTAGTACATAAAACTACCTTATCTGAATGGAAAATAAGGTAAGGAGAAGTGTATTGCAATGCCGAGAGCTCAGAAACTCTACAAGCTGAAGAAAAAGCAACAAGAAATAAAACTTTCCAAGATAACAACTTAATATCTAAGGAATGCATAGGCTTAAAAGGAGCGCCTTGAAGAACTTTGAGAACTAAATTGACTCCATGGTGGAGTAACTGGTTTGAACACAGGCCTGATCCTGACCAAGGCCTGACAGAACGATTGAACATCTGGAACATCCTCCAGACGTTTGTGTAACAAAACAGATAAAGCCGAGATCTGACCCTTTAGGGAACTCGTTGATAAACCCTTCTCCAAACCCTCTTGGAGAAAAGACAAAATTCTAGGAATCCTAACCATACTCCATGAGTAGCCCTTGGATTCACACCAATAAAGGTATTTACACCAAATTTTATGGTAAATCTTTCTAGTCACAGGCTCGTAAGCCTGTGACTATAAAGATTTACCATAAAATTTGGTCTCTATGACCGATTCAGAAAACCCCTGCTTGGATAAAATTAAGCGTTCAATCTCCAAGCAGTCAGCTTCAGAGAAACTAGATTTGGGTGACGGAATGGTCCTTGAATCAGAAGGTCCTTCCTCAACGGAAGTCTCCAAGGTGGCAGAGATGACATTTCCACCAGATCTGCATACCAAATTCGGCGAGGCCAAGCGGGAGCAATAAGAATCACCGACGCCCTCTCCTGTTTGATTCGAGCAATGACCCGAGGAAGAAGCGCAAATGGAGGAAATAGGTATGCAAGGCTGAAGGACCAAGGAACTGCCAGAGCATCTATCAGTTCCCGCCTGGGGGTCCCTGGACCTCGACCCATATCTCGGGAGCTTGGCATTCTGACGAGATGCCATGAGATCTAACTCCGGCCAACCCCATTTGAGAATCAGGTTGGAGAAAACTTCTGGATGGAGTTCCCACTCTCCCGGGTGAAAAAAGTCTACCTGCTCAGAAAGTCTGCCTCCCAGTTGTCCACCCTGGGATGTGGATCGCCGACAGATAGCAAGAATGGGCCTCCGCCCACCGGATTATCTTGGTTACCTCGGTCATCGCTAAGGAACTCCTCGTTCCTCCCTGATGATTGATGTAAGCCACTGAAGTTATGTTATCCGACTGGAATCTGATAAACTGGGCTGAGGCTAACTGAGGCCAGGCCAGAAGAGCATTGAAGATCGCTCTTAGTTCCAGGATGTTTATAGAAAAAACAGGCTGGCGTCTGTTGTCACAATCACCCAGGACGGTCTGCGATAGCAGGTTCCCTGGGATAGATGATCCAGAGACAACCACCATTGAAGTGAGTCCCTCGTCTCCTGTTCCAAGGTTATTCGAGGAGACAAGTCTGCATAATCTCCATTCCACTGCCTGAGCATGTTTAACGGCAGAGGTCTTAGGTGAAAACGAGCAAACGGGATGATGTCCATTGCCGCTATCATCAGTCCGATTACTTCCATGCACTGGGCCCCTGACGGCCGAGGAGTGGACTGAAGGACTCGACAGGTATCGCAAATCTTTGATTTCCTGACTTCTGTCAGAAAAATCCTCATAGATATAGAATCGATTAGAGTTCCTTAGAAAGTCACCCTTGTATTCGGGATTAAGGAACTCTTTCCCAGATTTACCTTCCACCCGTGAGCTCTCAGGAAGGATAGAACCACCTCGGTATGAGATTTTGCTAGTTGAAGAGATGGTGCCTGGATTAGAATATTGTCCAGATAAGGCGCCACCGCAATGCCTCGTGGTCTTAGAACCGCCAGAAGAGACCCCAGAACTTTTGTGAAAATTCTGGGGGCTGTGGCCAGCCCGAAAGGAAGAGCCACGAACTGGAAGTGTTTGTCTAGAAAAGCAAACCTCAGGAACCTGTGATGATCTGTGGATAGGAACATGCAGATAAGCTGCCTTTAAATCCACTGTCGTCATAAATTGACCCTCCTGGATCAATGGAAGAATGGTACGAATAGTTTCCATCTTGAATGATGAAACTCTGAGGAACTTGTTTAAACTCTTGAGGTCTAAGATAGGTCTGTAGCAGTGATGTGCAGTGAGGTTAGAGGCTGGTGAGGCACTAGATATGATACGCCGGAGAAACACAAGTAAGTACCCTCAACAGGGCAGGTTTAAATGATAGCTGAACCTGTGCACAGGTGAAATAATCAGCTGATGGGTGAGAGCAAGTTAGTAACCACTGAGTTACTGATCAGCTGATTACTTCACATGTGCACTGATTCAGCTATCATGAAAACCTGGCCTGTTGGGGGTACTTGAGGACCATGGTTGAGAAACACTGCACTAAAGCACCAGCTCATCAGAAATGTATTGATTACTTGGAGAATAAAGCACACATACTCTGTTTACTGACACCCACACACACTCTGCTCACATACACACTCACACAATTCTATGGAACAGTGCCAGTTACTAAGCAATTAGAATGATACACAATCTCTTCTCTACTCACTACTGTATTGTAAAAATAGAAATAATTTGCAATACAAATTTTACACAAAGGACACGTTATCAATACTGCCAACACAGCTGCTGCAATATGGTGCTCAAGAAACGCACGTGCACATCCCACTTAGGTATGCTCTCCAACAAAGGACACCAAAGGATACCAAAATAATGAAGTGCATAATAATAAAAGTAAAATAGAAACTTTTTTTGTGTGTGTGTGCAATTTCTATCTGAATGATGGAAATGTGATTATGACTTTCATGTTCCTTTCAAAAACTAATTTGATTTGCTGACATGGGGCCAGTAACAGTTAATGCTAATTATCAAAACATAAATAACTGGAAAAGTCTATTAAAATAGCATGCTCTACCTCAATCATGAAAGTTTAATTTTAAATGTCTCCCTTTGACTATGTGTTTAACCAGTTACTTTACAGTGGCATTATTTCTAAAAACATTTAACTGCAATAATTACATATATTTTTTAAATGACTCATCTCCTTTTATTTATATAAACTTGTATAAAAGCAGCCCATATTAAAAACACAATGCAACAGCTTTCAGTTTGATTTGTGAATTACAAGTTAACAGCAATCTTTAAATAAATGGAGACACAGAGAAAAATAAAAATAGATACTGCATCCTCTGACTGAACAGACATAACATATATGGAGTTTGTAACAAATTAAATAAAATAACCATGAAAAAGGGAGGCTCAGCAATATTCAATGTCAAAAACTTTAGTTTAAATAATGTGGACACTGCACACATAACTTCAAACTCTGGGTTTTAAATTATGGATTTAAATTTGAATTGACCCTTTCACTTCCTGTCAGTATTGGGTTATGCTCACTTACTGTCCCCCTGTTAATGAGCTGTATCTAAACACAATTTGTGAATCACAAGAGATGTAGAATACTACTTTACTCTTCTGCTTGGTGTCATCTGTTCTTAGGTTACCTCAGCTTCCAGTTGTGTCACATGACCCTGTTCACTGCATCCTCCTTCTGATTAATCTATATATCCTTCACTTGCTAGGAGGCATCAGAGGGGTGCCTCCTATTGGTCCCAATTTTTGCTGCTAATATATTGACATTACACAGGTGGCGCTGCAGCCACAGCTTTTCCTTTGACCCATGTACTGCAATGGAAAGAAGCGTTCCTGTATCTGCCTCTCCATAGAATTACATGGGGGGGAAATGGTGAGAAAAAAAAAATTGGACTTTTTTTTTTGTTTTAATTAAAATTAAATTAAGCTTTGGCCACATATGGCAGGGTAGGCACTGCCTCCCCTGCCTCTGAGTGCACGTCCCTGGTCTGAAGGTTCCCTCCTTTTTGGGACCCACAAACAGATTTGAATAAAAACCCTGCCCCTGTTCCTGTACTGGAACAGGAACAATCACTCCTAGAGAGGAGAGGTCTCTTACACAATGTAAGAACGCCTCTTTTTTATCTGATCTGCAGATAATCTTGAAAGAAGAAACCTTCCTCTGGGAGGAACATTTTTTAACTCCAGTTTGTATCCCTGGGACACTATTTCTACTGCCCATGGATCCTGAACGTCCCGAACCCAAGCCTGAACAAAGGAGGAAAGTCTGCCCCCTACCAGATCCGGTCCCGGATCGGGGCATGTCCCTTCATGCTGTCTTGGATTCAACAGCAGGCTTCTTGGATTGTTTACCCTTGTTCCAAGACTGGTTGGGTCTCCTAGTAGGTTTAGATTGTTCCGGTTTAGAGGAGGAAGAGAAAGAATTTCCATTGAAATTTCGAAAGGAACGAAAATTACTTTGTCGTCCTTTTTGTTTGTTTCTCTTATCCTGAGGAAGGAGATGACCCTTACCTCCCATGATATCAGAGATAATTTCCGTCAGGCCAGATCCAAACAAGGTCTTCCCCTTGTAAGGAATCGCTAGAAGCTTAGACTTGGATGACACGTCCGCAGACCAAGGTTTTAACCATAAAGCTCTGCGGGCTAGGATAGAGAACCCCAAACTTTTAGCTGCCAATTTAGCAATTTGCAGAGAAGCGTCCGTAATAAAAGCATTAGCTAACTTCAAAGCTTTAATCCTATCTTGGATTTACTCCAAGGAAGTCTCAGTCCTGAGAGATTCAGACAGAGCATCAAACCAATAAGCTGCCGCACTAGTGACAGTAGCAATGCACGCAGCTGGCTGCAATAGCAGACCCTGGTGAACATAAATCTTTTTAAGTAGACCATCCAACTTCTTGTCCATGGGATCCTTAAAAGCACAACTATCCTCAATGGAAATATTAGTTTGCTTGGTTAAGGTGGAAATAGCCCCTTCCACCATAGGAACCGTTTGGTAAGCCTCCCTGACAGATTCAGTTATAGGAAACATTCTTTTTTTTGAAAATAGGAGAAGGAGAGAAGGGAATACCTGGTCTCTCCCATTCCTTAGAAAACAATCTCTGAAGCTTGCTCGGCACTGAGAAAACGTCTGAGTAAGAAGGAACTTCGAAATATCTGTCTAATTTACTCAACTTCACAGGAGCGATCACTACTGTGGAATCACAGTCGTCTAAATGTAACCAAAACCTCCCTGAGTAACAGACGGAGGTGTTCTAGTTTAAACCTGAAAGATACAACCTCTGAATCAGTCAAAGGCAATGAACTTTCTGGGTCTGAAATTTCGCCTTCCGATGAAACCTCAATACCCTCCATCTCAGTTCCCTGGGAGGGTACATCCGAGATTGCCACCATTGCATCAGAAACCTCACTGACCGCATGGTTGTCTTTCCTCTTACGTTTGCCTTGTAGCATAGGAAAAGCAGACAACACAGCAGAAATTGTGGAAGACCTAAGCGCAGCTATGTCTTTTAAGGTAACTCCAGCAGTACAGGGCACTGCTTGTGCAGGCGTTAAAGTTTGGGACGCTTGGGGAGAAAGCTGCGGCATACTCTGAATCTCGTCATTAGACTCCTGAGAAGCCTCCGCTTTTGAAAAATTATGCTCATGCAAAATCTTTTCCTTATAACATAAAGCCCTCTCAATACAGAGAAAAAGAGGGATTGGTGGTTCCACATTGGCAACCCAACACATGGAGCAAGTAACATTCTGCAAGGCTCCTAAGTCCATACTGAAACACAAGAAGCCGACAATGTAATAATAATAATAATAAAAAAAAAAAACTTTTTTACTACATGAAGAAAAGTGTTCCAAAAAATTATAAAGTAATTTGATTATCTTCTATCTCCCCAACATTTTTTTATCACTTAAACCATAACTGTGTCTTTAAATTTGAAAAAGACAACTATTTTTCTCCAGAAAAAAAAAAAACGTACCCCATTAGTTTAATTAAAGAAAAATCAGAACACCCAAACACCCTCAGCAGCTCTGTTGAGGTGCCTACCTGCCAACCGGGGTCACAGCAATGTTTCTTAACTATCCGGATGATAAGGGCTCGAATAACACTAAAACAGCTTGCTCTATATAGTTAAAAACCATGCGGTTATAGTGCGACACTGTTCCGACGTCCCCTCACAACCAGACACGGCCTGAATATTGTGCAGCTCACAGGAAGCGCGCAAAAACGATAGCCTCGCCCTTACTGGGCGTTACTTAAACACACAACCCGACTGGCTTCACTTAGAAAAAATAAACCGATAGGGAAATTAACCGTAATGGAAAAACAAGCTTAGCTCCCAGTGCCTGTACATATGCTGTCCCAAGACTCTCCATACACAGAGAGCATAATGTCTCAACATAAAAGAGCCCCGATGACCGAGCCTCATATGTTTAAGTATATAATTAAAGTGCCCACTTTCCTCTGAGTTTTGTGTTCCTCCCAGAATAAAATAGTCAGCACTTACCTTAATGCTGTCCGACAGCAAGAGAGTCCAGCAGGTTTAAGAGGTCCTCTCCCTCCCATAGCCCTGTGGAAAATGATAACGCCTGAGTAAAATTGCTTAGGCCATCAGGATAAGGGCAGCATAAATTTATGGGAGGCGCAGTGAGAATTATGTCCCACAAGTTCCCATTGCTTTAAAAGCCACCAAAAACTCTACTGAAGAGACTGATATGGATTACGGCTACACCCTTGAACAAAGCAGCACAATCTTGAACTACTTTAAAAATAATAAACTCTTGATTGAAGAATCTTTTCTAACACCTAACTTTACCTCTTCCTAGCAGTAACGTAGGCAAAGAGAATGACTGGAGTGGGAGGGAAGGGAGGAGCTATTTAACAGCTCTGCTGTGGTGCTCTTTGCCTCCTCCTGCTGACCAGGAGGTGAATATCCCATAAGTAATGAAGATGATCCGTGGACTCATCGTGTCTTTAAAAAGAAATATAGGCCCAGGATGCTTTATAATAGACTGGATCACTGCAATGTTAGTCCAAAATCTTGCTTAGGATTATATTTTGCAATATAGTCCCACCCCTATTTATTCTAATCATCGTGAAATTTGGATGATAGGCCCTTCGGAAGCTGATCTGCGATTCGCCCTTACAGAGCGAATCATGGATTGGCCCTTCGAGTCGAAACATTTGATTGGCTACTTGGATTTGCATATGTTTTAAACAATCAATTCATTTGGCTGTCATACCATTTTAATACCCTAGGGGGCAGCAAACAACCAGAAATGCAGTCTTATCATTAAACGTTGCCACAGTTTAACATATCCTTATGAAGTGATTATTTAAACTACTTAACTTCCTTGTATTAATCATTTACAATTTTAGTTATAGAGGGGATGATATGTAATTTTTCTAATTATTTTAATATGAAACATCAGTATTATTTCTAACATCATATTATTATTATCTTAAAATCCATTTAAAATTGCATTTGATTATTTCCTTATATTCATATAAAAACACAGCATATTACACATACAGTACACCTCATTCCAATTGCATAAAACATATTACACGATTTATGGGATGCCCACACGTGTATTGGTTAAATGCCTGAAAAATATAAAGAAATAGGTTATTTAAAATTGGCCATTTTAAATCCTTAAAACATTCTGGTTTAAAAAAAAAAAAAATACATAGGTTAAGACATGCTGAAATTTGGACTCTGAGGCCCCCAGCCTCCAATATTACCCTTCATAGGCTTAGACAATCTCCCAGATTCATGTGTTTATATTTAATATGTTGTCTAAATATATATATATATATATATATTATATAATATATTTGAGTATCTTACACTTACATGAAGATTAGGCACAATTTCTATATTTGAGATCTAATTTCTCATGTCAGCTAGTAACCTGAGTACAAACATCCCATGTGTATTTAGATCTCAGCAGGAATAATGTATCATGTAGATGGTTAATTACAATTCTTTGAGCATGTTTGTATATTCAGCCATTCCCACAGATGGACAGTCTATAAATCACAGGGGGCCTGTGAGTTCATTATCTATCTTGGGCAGGAAGCCCATATGCTTAGGCATACACTTCTGAGGCTCCATCATGCTAATAATTACTTTGAAGTAACTGTCTGATCTAAGATTTGCAATACACAACTATACAGATGACCATCTTTTTGAAGTAATTTGTCTTTCTTTGAAATGACTGCCTGAACTTAACTAGACCAAATGTCTTCTTTGTTCTCACCTGGATGCATTGTAATTTTGCATATTGAGTGGGGGAGGATTTAATTGTGGTCAGCCAAGCATTTAATGTCTTACAAATAAATAAATCATTTGATGTTAAAAGCCATATACAGTATATATTAAATAATATATAAACATATATTATTTAATAATCTTCACAGATACCTTGACATAATTCCCCCTTCCAATTTTCAGTGGATGTAGGACACATGTATTGGAATTGGCTTAAAGTCAGTGGCACTTGGTGAGTGTATTGACAGTATGTATCATTGACAGTCTTCTATGAAGAGAGTCTGCCATTTTTAAGCCTTCATGCTCATTAGCTAGGCATCTTTAAACTACAATATTTCTTTAGAGCAGTTGGGGATATGACATTTCATTTTCCCTCTATGACTTGTAGTTGGGATCTAGGATGGCACGCTCACAACTGATTAATATGGACCCATTTATCCATAAAAGTATCATTCTTGCGTATCCTAATTTTATAGGCGACTGGAGATATTTTGTCAGTAAAGACAAAAGGACCCTTCCATGATGGAAGGAATTTCTTCTCCTTAACCTGATCTCTTCAAAAGTTATAAAGATAAACTTTGTCATTTATCTCATATTCCTTTTTGGACGTTTTTAGATCATAATAGGTTTTAGTGGCAGTTGCGGCTTTCTCTAAGTTCCTTTGAGCAAATGCAAAGGCATATTGCAGGTGCTTTCTTAGGTTCTCCAGATATTGATGCGTATTGGCAGTGTTTATCAAGTTCTGGTCTGATGTGCGGTACAGTAGATGCTCAGGTAGAACCATTCTTTTACCAGTCATCAGTTCAAAAGGTGACATCTTGGTAGCACTACTTGGAGTTGCTCTTAATGCCATTAGGACTAGAGGTAGTTTTACATCCAGTCTTTACTCGTTCACTCACAAACTTTTTGAGGATTTTCACAATGAATCGGTTGTAACGCTCTACACCACCACTTGAGGCAGCTCTATATGAAATATAGAGCTTTCTTTTAACTCCTAGTATTTTCCACATCTTCGTCACCACTTCGCTAGTGAAGTGGGTTCCCCGATTGGATTCGATTCTTTGGTGCAAACCAAATCTGGAAAACAAGTGGTTGATGAGCAAAGCTGAGCATGTTTCATCACTATTGTTAGGTGCACTGATGCACTCTACCCATTTAGTGAACAGGCATGTCAATGTTAACATGTATTTGTTACCTCTTGATGACCTAATTACTGGACCAATAAAATCAATTTGTATATCTGACCATGGCACCACTATCCCCCTTTTCTGCAATGGCGCTCTATGTGTTGGCGCAGTGGGCTGGAACTGTGGACAGATTAAACGACCTTGACAGTAAGTTTGAACATCTTTCAACATGCGTGGCCAGAAGGCGTAATCACGCAATATTTCATACGTGAGTTTGGCACCACGATGGCCAGATGTGGGAGCATCATGGGCATGTTGAAGCATTAGACCTCTGAACTTGGTGGGTACCACCCATTGCTGGATGCCAGTTTTTGAGGTTCTAATTAACAAATCATCATGTAACTTGAATTTTGATCTGGATTTCATTAAGATTCTAAGATCTTCCTTGCCAATACAATCATCTTTTGAGATGGGGTTGCTTTCAGGATCTTCTATGTGTTTATAGAAGATGCCTACAATGGGGTCTTCTTTTTGACTAGTGATCATGTCCTCACTAGGAGAATCCTGACTCCATTGTACCAGGTTAGGCTCACTCTGTTATTTAGCCTGGTTCCTGGTAATGGCTTCTACCTGAATTGCACCAATTATTCTAATAATATATATATATTAAATATATATTATTTAATAATCTTCACAGATACCTTGACAACATCTGGGATATGAATCACAGAAATTAGACAGGAGTGGAATTCCGCCCAAAAAAGTATTCAAGATACTTCTTTTCATCGCTAAAGGACTGTGAGTCTTTCCCTGATGATTGACATATACCACAGTTGTGATGTTGTCTGTCTGAAAACTAATGAGACATTCTCTCTTAAATTAAGGCCAAACCTGAAGAGTTCTGAAAATAGCACGGAGTTCTAAAATAATAATTGGTAACCTCGCCTCTTGAGGTTTCCAAACCCATTGTGCGGTCAGCGAACCCCAGACAGCTCCCCAACCTGTAGGACTTGCATCCGTAAGAATACAGTCCAGGAAGGATGAACAAAAAAGGCCCCCTGAATAATACGATGATGGACTAACCACCAAGTCAGAGAGAGTTGAGTATTGGAATTTAAGTATGTCAACTGTGATACCAGAGCATAATCCTTACACCCAAGATTCAGCATGCAAAGCTGCAAAGGACTCGTAAGAAAACTAGCATAGGGGATTGCGTTCAATGCTGCAGTCATGAAACCTAAAAACTTCCCTGCACATAGCCACTGAAGGGAATAACAGAGACTGAAGGGTTAGACAGGCTAAAACTAATTTCATTCGTCTCTTGACTGTTAAAGACAGCAACATGGACACTAAATTTATCTGGAAACCAAAAAACATGACTTTTGCCTAAGGAATAACAAAACTCTTAGGTAAATTGATCCTCCAACCATGCCTTTGAAGAAACAACACTATTTTATTTGTGTGAGATTCTGCTAAATGAAAGAATTGACCAAAATATCGTCCAAACAAGGAAAACACCACAATACCCTGCTCTCTGATTACAGATAGAAGGGCACAGAGAATTTTCGAAAAGATTCTTGAAGCTGTCGCTAGACCAATTGGAGAAGCGACAAATTGATAAGCTTGCCTAGAAAAGAGAATCTCAGAAACCGAAAAGTGGTCTGAATTGGAATGTGAGGATAAGCGTTCCATACAACTATTGTGAACATGTAATGACCTTGTCGAACAAAAGGCATAATAGTCCTTATAGTCGCCATCTTGAAAGTTGGGACACTCACAAAATGATTTAAAGTTTTCAGATCCAAGATTGGTCTGAATGAATCCTCCTTCTTTGGGACAAAGAATAGATTTGAATAGAAACCCAAACCCTGTTCCTGCTGAGGAACTGGTACAAACACCCCTGAAAAAGAATTCCAGTTCTGAAATTTATTTCAGAAAAAACCTGAACCTTCACAGAGTGTATTGAAGCATGAGAAAGAAAAAATCTTCCATTAGAAGGTCTCATTCTAAAAATCTATTCAGAACCCTAAGAACAATATTCTATAGACTTTGGATTGAATACATCCAAAAATAACTTAATCTGCACCCCACCAGAAGAACTGGTTTGAGAACCGCATCTTCATGCAGACTTAACAACTAGTATTTGTATAGCGTTTTTTCTCCTAGTAGGACTCAAAAAACGCTTTTTCAGCGCTTGCACTCGGAGTTAACCAAATTTACAGCTGAATAGTAATAGTCGTTATTATTACCAAAATAAATGGTACACATTTAATTGACCTCAAAAGCCCGAAGGGCTGCATCGACCCTGCCGGATATGAGCCTGTGACCCTTGGATCTTTAGAACAAGCTTTTGTAGTCAGCGGCATTATCCAACTGAACTACATCACCGGCCAAAAAGTAGGGCAGAAAAAAACTCTTATCTCCAGATAAAGTGGAGAAAATAGAAATCGAAACAAATTATTATCCTAACAAAATAAAGATAATAAAATATATTTAGACCATGTAAAAATTCAAGATTAAAACCATGAAGCTCTTCTGAATAAACAGTATGTAAATATGCTCTTTTAAGGCAAGATTGAAACTTAAAAAGATCCTGAAAATAAGTACTAACTTCTATAGAAATAGTAGTACATTCCCAACAAGGAATGAGGTTTAAACCATTCTAGCAAACATATCATAGATAGCATCTAGAATAGGAAAAAAAACCTCAGGAGCAATTTAAAGAAATCTTTTAATGAATATAACATATTTAATAGGAGGACTAGACTCCCAATACCTACAATTATCAAAACATCCTTAATAAAGAACAAAAAAATGATCAATTATAAACATAAAAAAGAAGATTTGTCAAATACAGTTTCTGATGCAGGATCCTTTGAGCCAAAAAAAAAAACCCTCATCAGTAGAATAAAGTTAAGTATACTGTCGGTCAAAACAAAATTGATTAAATCTTATAACAATTTTGGAAAGAACCTTATAAGTTTAATTTGAAGACACAAAAACCAGTCACAGCCTTCTTATGATTTCAGCAATAACGTGAAATCTGCAGAATTATTCAGGTACATTAAACTGAAAAATTAAAAAACAGGAAATGTATTTGGTAACATATAGAAACATTTAACAGCATGAAAAAGATAAATAAATGCCATACAATTGAGCTGAAGAGAATAAAATTAGCTACAGTAACCATCAGAGTCAGGATCAGTCTGAGACATCTTGCAAAATGTAAACAGTAAAAAATTAACATTTAAAACAAAATATACAATTTCCTCATATAGCAGCTTCAGGAATGGGGAAAAAAGGCTAATGATAAAAAAAAAGGGAAAAAAAAGCAAACAGCATCAGCTCTCTATAATATAAAGAGAGCAAGCAGCATTAAAAGGAAGTGAGGTGTAAAATAACACATTTTTTAGGCGCCAAGTATGACACACGACACAAAAGGAAGTGAAAAAGTGTTGGCGCCAAAACAACACCAGGAAATGACGCAAGTCGCGTCATAACAAGCGTGACTTCGCGCCAAAAACAACTAGCATCAGGAAAAACCCAGGAAATTACGAAACTTGCACCAAAAAAATTTGCGACCAAGAATGACGTAAAAAAATAACAGCATTTAAAAATGGGGAAAAAAAAAAAGTTTAAAATAAACTTCCTAAAACATGAGAACTGCTAGACTGCAAAAGGGAAATATATATAGTCATGACTCATGGCAAATATAAGTAAACACATATATTTAAAACTTTACTTACAATATAACATTAAAGTTGCCAAACATAGCTGAGAGTGTCTTAAAAAATACTTACCGAAAGACACCCATCCACATATAGCAGACAGCCAAACCAGTACTGAAAAACATCAGCAGAGGTAATAGTATAGAGTTATAACGTCGATCTGGAAAAGGGAGGCAGGAGATGAATCCCTGCAACCGATTACTGAGTGCCTTGGAAAGGATTTCCCATGGGGGAAACCACTAAATCAACAGGCAATACTGCCTTCACATCCCTCTGACAAACACTGTTACTCTGAGAGGAATTGGGCTTCAGAATGCTTAGAAGCGCCTATCACAGAAGAAATCTAGCACCAACTCACTTCACCACCTCCATAGGAGGCAAAGTTTGTAAAACTAAGGTATGAGTGAGGTGAGAGGTTGTATTTATACGGCATTTTGAGGTTTTGGGAAACTTTGCCCCCTCCTGGTAGGAATGCATATCCCATACGTCACTAGCTCATGACTCTTGCCACTTACATGAAAGAAATTTGCATCTATTTGCCAGATTACTATAGCCCTAAGGGGCCTATTTATGATGGAGCGAGCGGATCATGATCATATAGCGGATCATTTCTGTTGCACATAGATAAATGCCGATAGCATACGCTCCTCTGTGCATTTATCATTGCACCAGGGTTCTTGTGAACTGCTGGTGCAATTCCGCCCCCTGCAGATTCGCTAGCAGGGGGGTGTCAATCCATCCGATCGTATTCGATAGGGTTGATTTCCTGTCGATATCTGTCCGCCGCCCTCAGAGCAGGCAGACAGGTTATGGAGCAGCGTTCTTTAGAACCGCTGCTTTATAACCTCTGTTTCCGGTGAGCTTTTGCTCTACCTCTGGTTCATTTTCAGGGTTTGTCGTATCTTCAAATTGCTTCAACAATAATTTATCCTGAAGATCCAAGGATATAAATTTTTTTTTTATCAAGATAAAACTTTTTTCAAAGCTAATTTTCTGGCAAAAAGATTCAAATCTTTTGTTACAGTAAACTTATCGCATGCATTAGTGGGAAGCAAATGTTAAACCTTTTTCTAGGACTTCAATTTGTGACTCAGTAAGTTCTATTTTGACACATTCACTACTTTTTTGTTTGTAATTAAACTGTTTACTTCTTTTTTCCTTTGATTTCTCAAAGGATATCTACTTTTTTCCCTGATTTGATTTTTTTATGATTCCTCCCTCCCCTTCTTTATCTTTTGGTCTTTCTGAGTAGTCCCTAAAAAAACCCTTCTTCTCCCCTCTCCTACGGAAACTTTTTCTTTCCATCTGTTCCTGAGAGTTCAGATTCTGAACTAGTAATGTAATTAGTTGACTAATCATATACCTTCTTTTGTTGGTTGTCCCCCCAGTCTCTTTCAAATGTCAGTTTTTTGCAAAACTTATAGCTTCTTGAATTTTCCTAACTTCACTTTTTGACTACTGTTAGCAATTTTTCATAATTGTCACTTTCTTTCCACTCATCGATTTTATTTTTGGCTTCATCTAGTTCAATTTGTAGCTTCTTTAATCTTAATTTATTTTCTTCATGCATTAGCCTCATCCAATTAACGGAGCACTCACTCGCATAATTCTACCACTTGTTTTGGAATTCTTTCTAATAAAGGTTCATTTAAATACAACCTTGGTCTTTTTCTTTTTCTTAGACCACGTGGTATTATATTTTATTTTTCCAAGTATTTAGTTAAACTTGAGACTTCCCATTTTAACTTTTGTTCCTTTAAGATTTTGTTTTTATCATTTTTAAAAAACAATATATATATATTTATTTTCAGCAAGGTGAAATATTTTATAAGCGATTTGCTTAGCTTTCTTCACTTTTATAGAAAACTCATACATTTCAGGACTTATGCATACATACAACTGCAAATAAAAAAAGCACCTTTCGATGACATCATTACAATGTCTGCCAGAAGAAGCCCTTAGCCAAAGAGTGTGAAACGCACGTAGCTTGGCGTTTTTGCTCCGGGCGGCGGAATATGTACATGCGACCGTGATTTGTTTGCTCTACTAGCACCAAGAGATGATCAACTTACCTCAAATAATAAGCGTGTGGGATTCTTTGAAGTTAAGAAAAGATATACGGCTGTATTAAGATTACAAAGGAGGCTGAAGTTAAAGCGCTCCGTGGTGAAACACGACTGCATTTACCCTTAGAATGACAGCGGTGTTTGGTGATTCGCTTTGGTGAAAGGGAAGGAAGATAACATCACACGCTGAGTGAGTACTCTTCTAGTAGCCAATATTGAAGTGCAGGGAATGGTGAAGGGAAGATATGTTAACATATCCGTTAAGTTAAAACTCTCCTGCAACCAACACTGTATGCTGTTTATTGTTTCAAGGGGACTTTTATCATACAGCCCAGTATAATACCCACACGCCTTCACGGGAGCAAAGAATCCGAGACCTGAACTGTAAATAAGTAATATAAGAAAATGCATTACAACTTTAAAGTCTTAAATGATTGTCTGGCTATGGGATAATAAATCCAGACTTACAAAATGGGGTTTTCAAGGATTTCTATCCTTACTTTAACGGTTCTGGGGATCCCCAGTTAGTTTTGGGACTTTTGTATTGAAATGGACATTTTGTGTCAATATTATCCAATTGTGATGTGCTTGAAAGTAGGGCAAATGTATAATATCAATAGATTTGATGAATTAATACGTTATTCTTTATAACATTTAGTATTTATTTCCAGCAGAATAATTTTGTTTTACTGGGTTGCTTAGACCCATAGGAATGTGATTCTTTATTGTTATAGTCTGTCCTAGTACTGGAAAAGATTGGCTTTTTTTTCTCAGATTTCTGTCTTTTTGTCTACTCTCTCTTTAAATATTCCATACTTTTTGAGTGTATTTAATATTTGACAATCTTGGTGCACTTTTTTTTCTGCCAATAATTCGCTGTGAGAGGCAGGAACAAGAGGACATGTAAATGACTATATCATTGGTGCTGTAAGTTTAGATTTAATTATATATATATATATTGCTTTTTTCTCAGATTTCTGTCTACTCTCTCTTTAAATATTCCTTACTTTTTCAGTATATATATATCATCTAAAGGCATAAGATTCAGTCTATAAATGGTGCATGTGTCTTAATAGGTTGCCTTTGTTATTCTGCGTCATTCTAACATTTCAAAATATTTGCTGCATTTTGCAAACTGTAATAGTACAACTTTAAAGGGACGTAAAACCCAATTTTTTTTCTTTCATGATTTAGATAGAACATAAAATTTTAAACATCTTTCTAATTGACTTCTATTATCATATTTTTCTTCGTTTTCTTGTTATCCTTATTTGAAAAGCAGAAATGTAAGCTCAAGAGTGTTCACGTGTCTGCAGCACTATATAGCAACAGTTTTGCAACAATGTTATACATTAGCAGGAGCACTAGATGGCAGCACTATTTCCTGTTATGTAGGGCTTCAGGCATGTGCACGCTACCTACCTAGGTATCTCTTTAACAAAGAATAACATGCGAATGAAACATTTTTGATAATAGAAGTAAATTGGAAACTTTTTAAAAATTGTATTCTCTATCTGAAAAATGAAAGAAATTTTTTGGGTTTAATGTCCCTTTAAATAAATACCTGGAAACATAAACATATATTTTTTCACACTCTCCAGAGAGGTCAAAAAGCAAAACTTGCTAACCTGCAAATGCTGCAAATTAAATAGCTGGTTTGGGAAGTTTGTAGCATATTGAAAAAACGTAGGGTACAGAATTAGCTTTTTTAGGCTCCCTAGGGAACGTGGGGCAAAACACAATTTTTACACACAATTAATAATATAATTAAAGGGACACTGAACCCAAATTTTTTATTTCGTGATTCAGATAGAGCATGCAATTTTAAGCAACTTTCTAATTTACTCCTATTAATATTTTTTCTTCATTCTCTTGCTATTTTTGGTTGAGACCTCTGGAAAGCACTTGTTTATTGGTGGATTAATTTATCCACCAATCAGCAAGAACAGCCCAGGTTGTTCACCAAAAATGGTCAGGCATCTAAACTTACATTCTTGCATTTCAAATTAAGATATCAAGAGAATGAAGAAAATTTGATAATAGGAGTAAATTAGAAAGTTGCTTAAAATGTCATGCTCTATCTGAATCATGAAAGAAAAAATTTGGGTTCAGTGTCCCTTTAATATCACATGATTTCCTGCTCATTACATATTTTTATTGTCACTATCAACACACTCACCTGATCTCACAGGAATGGATGTTTAACTCTTTGTGCAGCAGTCCACTTATCAGGTTGTAGACCAAGACTGATCCATTGCTGGTACCTGCAACATGGGAAACTTAGTCAAGGATCATTAGTACTCAACAAACTCCTCCCCCTCCATCAGGACCCAACAAACTCCCCCCCCTCCATCATCAGGACCCAATGAACTCCTCCCCCTCTATCAACAGGACCTAACAAACTCCTCCCTCTCCAACATCAGGACCCAACAAACTCCTCCCCTTCCAGAGATGAGAATGTATTATTTGCGGCTGTTAGATATATACAATATGTAATAATTTAACAGTTAAATACTGTTCCCAAACCCACAAAAACAAATTATTAAAAAATACGTAAAAACATAATTTATGCTTACCTGATAAATTTATTTCTCTTGTAGTGTATCCAGTCCACGGATCATCCATTACTTGTGGGATATTCTCCTTCCCAACAGGAAGTTGCAAGAGGATCACCCAAAGCAGAGCTGCTATATAGCTCCTCCCCTAACTGTCATATCCAGTCATTCGACCGAAAACAAACAGAGAAAGGAGAAACCATAGGGTGCAGTGGTGACTGTAGTTTAATTAAAATTTAGACCTGCCTTAAAAGGACAGGGCGGGCCGTGGACTGGATACACTACAAGAGAAATAAATTTATCAGGTAAGCATAAATGATGTTTTCTCTTGTTAAGTGTATCCAGTCCACGGATCATCCATTACTTGTGGGATACCAATACCAAAGCTAAAGTACACGGATGATGGGAGGGACAAGGCAGGATTAAGCGGAAGGAACCACTGCCTGAAGAACCTTTCTTCCAAACACAGCCTCCGAAGAAGCAAAAGTATCAAATTTGTAAAATTTTGAAAACGTGTGAAGCGAAGACCAAGTCGTAGCCTTGCAAATCTGTTCAACAGAGGCCTCATTTTTGAAGGCCCAGGTGGAAGCCACAGCTCTAGTAGAATGAGCTGTAATCCTTTCAGGGGGCTGCTGTCCAGCAGTATCATAGGCTAGGCGTATTACGCTCCGAAGCCAAAAGGAAAGAGAGGTTGCCGAAGCTTTTTGACCTCTCCTCTGTCCAGAGTAAACGACAAACAGGGAAGATGTTTGACGAAAATCCTTAGTAGCTTGTAAGTAAAACTTCAAGGCACGGACTACGTCCAGATTATGTAAAAGACGTTCCTTCTTTGAAGAAAGATTAGGGCACAACGATGGAACAACAATCTCTTGATTGATATTCTTGTTAGAAACCACCTTAGGTAAAAACCCAGGTTTGGTACGCAGAACTACCTTATCTGCATGAAAAATCAGATAAGGAGAATCACATTGTAAGGCAGATAGCTCAGAGACTCTCCGAGCCAAGGAAATAGCCATCAAAAACAGAACTTTCCAAGATAAAAGTTTAATATCAATGGAATGAAGGGGTTCAAACGGAACTCCTTGAAGAACCTTAAGAACCAAGTTTAAGCTCCACGGGGGAGCAACAGGTTTAAACACAGGCTTAATTCTAACCAAAGCCTGGCAAAATGCCTGGACGTCTGGAACCTCTGCCAGATGCTTGTGCAAAAGAATAGACAGAGCAGAAATCTGTCCCTTTAAGGAACTAGCTGATAATCCTTTGTCCAAGCCCTCTTGGAGAAAAGACAATATTCTAGGAATCCTAACCTTACTCCATGAGTAATTCTTGGATTCACACCAATAAAGATATTTACTCCATATCTTGTGGTAGATTTTCCTGGTAACAGGCTTTCGTGCCTGTATTAAAGTATCAATGACTGACTCGGAGAAGCCACGCTTTAATAGAATCAAGCGTTCAATCTCCATGCAGTCAGTCTCAGAGAAATTAGATTTGGATGATTGAAAGGACCTTGTATTAGAAGGTCCTGTCTTAGAGGCAGAGTCCATGGTGGAAAGGATGACATGTCCACTAGGTCTGCATACCAAGTCCTGCGTGGCCACGCAGGTGCTATCAGAATCACCGATGCTCTCTCCTGTTTGATCTTGGCAATCAGTCGAGGGAGCAGAGGAAACGGTGGAAACACATAAGCCAGGTTGAAGAACCAAGGCGCTGCTAGAGCATCTATCAGCGTCGCTTCTGGGTCCCTGGACCTGGATCCGTAACAAGGAAGCTTGGCGTTCTGGCGAGACGCCATGAGATCCAACTCTGGTTTGCCCCAACAATGAATCAACTGAGCAAACACCTCCGGATGGAGTACCCACTCCCCCGGATGGAAAGTCTGACGACTTAGAAAATCCGCCTCCCAGTTCTCCACGTCTGGGATATGGATTGCTGACAGGTGGCAAGAGTGGTACTCTGCCCAGCGAATTATTTTTGAGACTTCTAACATCGCTAGGGAACTCCGGGTTCCCCCTTGATGGTTGATGTAAGCCACAGTCGTGATGTTGTCCGACTGAAATCTGATGAACCTCAGTGTTGCTAACTGAGGCCAAGCCAGAAGAGCATTGAATATCGCTCTTAACTCCAGAATATTTATTGGAAAGAGTTTCTCCTCCTGAGTCCACGATCCCTGTGCCTTAAGGGAATTCCAGACTGCACCCCAACCTAGAAGGCTGGCATCTCTTGTTACAATTGTCCAATCTGGCCTGCGAAAGGTCATACCCTTGGACAGGAGTACCCGAGACAACCACCAGATTAGAGAATCTCTGGTCTCTTGATCCAGATTTAGCAGAGGGGACAAATCTGTGTAATCCCCATTTCACTGACTCATCATGCATAATTGCAGCGGTCTGAGATGAAGGCGCGCAAATGGCACTATGTCCATTGCCGCTACCATTAAGCCGATTACCTCCATACACTGAGCTACCGAAGGGCGCGGAATGGAGTGAAGAACACGGCAAGCATTTAGAAGTTTTGATAACCTGGACTCCGTCAGGTAAATTTTCATTTCTACAGAATCTATAAGAGTCCCTAAGAAGGAGACTCTTGTGGGTGGGGATAGAGAACTCTTTTCCTCGTTCACTTTCCACCCGTGCGACCTCAGAAATGCCAGAACTATCTCTGTATGAGACTTGGCAACTTGAAAGCTTGACGCCTGTATCAGGATGTCGTCTAGATACGGAGCCACCGCTATGCCTCGCGGTCTTAGAACCGCCAGAAGTGAGCCCAGAACCTTTGTAAAGATTCTCGGGGCTGTAGCCAACCCGAAGGGAAGAGCTACAAATTGGTAATGCCTGTCTAGAAAGGCAAACCTTAGAAACCGATGATGATCTTTGTGAATCGGTATGTGAAGGTAGGCATCCTTTAAGTCCACTGTGGTCATGTACTGACCTTCTTGGATAATGGGTAGGATGGTCCGAATAGTTTCCATTTTGAAAGATGGAACTCTGAGGAATTTGTTTAAGATCTTTAGATCCAAAATTGGTTTGAAGGTTCCCTCTTTTTTGGGAACCACAAACAGATTCGAATAAAAACCCTGTCCTTGTTCCGTCCGCGGAACTGGATGGATCACTCCCATAACTAGGAGGTCTTGCACACAGCGTAGGAATGCCTCTTTCTTTATCTGATTTGCAGATAGCCTTGAAAGATGAAATCTCCCTTGTGGAGGGGAAGCTTTGAAGTCCAGAAGATATCCCTGAGATATGATCTCCAACGCCCAGGGATCCTGAACTTCTCTTGCACACGCCTGGGCGAAGAGAGAAAGTCTGCCCCCTACTAGATCCGTCGCCGGATAGGGGGCCGTTCCTTCATGCTGTCTTAGAGGCAGTAGCAGGCTTTCTGGCCTGCTTGCCTTTGTTCCAGGACTGGTTAGGTTTCCAGGCCTGCTTAGATTGAGCAAAAGTTCCCTCTTGTTTTGAAGCGGAGGAAGTTGATGCTGCACCTGCCTTGAAATTTCGAAAGGCACGAAAATTAGACTGTTTGGCCTTTGCTTTGGCCCTGTCCTGAGGAAGGGTGTGACCCTTACCTCCAGTAATGTCAGCAATAATTTCCTTCAAACCAGGCCCAAATAAGGTCTGCCCCTTGAAAGGAATGTTGAGTAATTTAGACTTCAAAGTCACGTCAGCTGACCAGGATTTAAGCCATAGCGCCCTACGCGCTTGGATGGCGAATCCGGAATTCTTAGCCGTTAGTTTAGTAAAATGAACAATGGCGTCAGAAACAAATGAGTTAGCTAGCTTAAGTGTTCTAAGCTTGTCAATAATTTCAGTCAATGGAGCTGTATGGATGACCTCTTCCAGGGCCTCAAACCAGAATGCCGCCGCGGCCGTGACAGGCGCAATGCATGCAAGGGGCTGTAAAATAAAACCTTGTTGAATAAACATTTTCTTAAGGTAACCCTCCAATTTTTTATCCATTGGATCTGAAAAAGCACAACTGTCCTCAACCGGGATAGTGGTACGCTTTGCTAAAGTAGAAACTGCTCCCTCCACCTTAGGGACCGTCTGCCATAAGTCCCGTGTAGTGGCGTCTATTGGAAACATTTTTCTAAATATAGGAGGTGGGGAAAAAGGCACACCCGGTCTATCCCACTCCTTGCTAATAATTTCTGTAAGCCTTTTAGGTATAGGAAAAACATCAGTACACACCGGCACCGCATAGTATTTATCCAGCTTACACAATTTCTCTGGTACTGCAACTGTGTTACAGTCATTCAGAGCAGCTAATACCTCCCCAAGCAACACACGGAGGTTCTCAAGCTTAAATTTAAAATTTGAAATCTCTGAATCAGGTTTCCCCGAATCAGAGATGTCACCCACAGACTGAAGCTCTCCGTCCTCATGATCTGCATATTGTGACGCAGTATCAGACATGGCCCTTACAGAATCTGCACGCTCTGTATTTCTCCTAACCCCAGAGCAATCGCGCTTGCCTCTTAATTCAGGCAACCTGGATAATACCTCTGACAGGGTATTATTCATGATTGCAGCCATGTCCTGCAAGGTAATCGCTATGGGCGTCCCTGATGTAATTGGTGCCATATTAGCGTGCATCCCCTGAGCGGGAGGCGAAGGGTCTGACACGTGGGGAGAGTTAGTCGGCATAACTTCCCCCTCGTCAGAATCTTCTGGTGATATTTCTTTTATAGTTAAAGACTGATCTTTACTGTTTAAGGTGAAATCAATACATTTAGTACACATTCTCCTATGGGGCTCCACCATGGCTTTCAAACATAATGAACAAGTAGTTTCCTCTGTGTTAGACATGTTTAAACAGACTAGCAATGGGACTAGCAAGCTTGGAAAACACTTTAAACAAGTTTACAAGCAATATAAAAAACGTTACTGCACCTTTAAGAAACACAAATTTTGTCAAAATTTGAAATAACAGTGAAAAAAGGCAGTTACACTAACGAAATTTTTACAGTGTACGTAACAAGTTAGCAGAGCATTGCACCCACTTGCAAATGGATGATTAACCCCTTAATACCCAAAACGGAATAATAAAAGACAAAAACGTTTTTTTAAACAGTCACAACAACTGCCACAGCTCTACTGTGGCTTTTTACCTCCCTCAAAAACGACTTTGAAGCCTTTTGAGCCCTCCAGAGATGTCCTGGATCATGCAGGAAGAAGCTGAATGTCTGTGTCTGTAATTTTTGCTGTGCAAAAAAACGCTAAAATAGGCCCCTCCCACTCATATTACAACAGTGGAAAGCCTAAGGAAACTGTTTCTAGGCAAAATTCAAGCCAGCCATGTGGAAAAAAACAAGGCCCCAATAAGTTTTATCACCAAATACATATAAAAACTATTAAACATGCCAGCAAACGTTTTATATTACATTTTTATAAGAGTATGTATCTCTATTAATAAGCCTGATACCAGTCGCTATCACTGCATTTAAGGCTTTACTTACATTAGTTCGGTATCAGCAGCATTTTCTAGCAAATTCCATCCCTAGAAAAATATTAACTGCACATACCTTATTGCAGGAAAAAACTGCACGCCATTCCCTCTCTGAAGTTACCTCACTCCTCAGAATATGTGAGAACAGCCATGGATCTTAGTTACTTCTGCTAAGAACATAGAAAACGCAGGCAGATTCTTCTTCTAAATACTGCCTGAGATAAACAGTACACTCCGGCACCATTTAAAAATAACAAACTTTTGATTGAAGAATAAACTAAGTATAAAACACCACACTCCTCTTACGACCTCCATCTTGGTTGAGGCTTGCAAGAGAATGACTGGATATGACAGTTAGGGGAGGAGCTATATAGCAGCTCTGCTGTGGGTGATCCTCTTGCAACTTTCTGTTGGGAAGGAGAATATCCCACAAGTAATGGATGATCCGTGGACTGGATAAACTTAACAAGAGAAATATATATTTTTGTAAAAAAAAACTGAGTTATGTTTATTTTGCATGATTTATATAAGAATAGTTTCCTTTATACAAAGATGGTGTGATATAATGCAACCTTCTTTGTTTAAAAAATGTATCTTCCCTAAACGCTGTTAGATTTACTCTCTATAAGATCAGTTTATTTACACATATTGTTAATTTGTTCAGTGAAAAAAATTATAGTTTTTATGTTCTATCTAAAATCTATATATTTTATTTTGTGTGTGTTCAGCTAGGTTGTGTGTGGCGGACTGTTTTAATGTTTTACTTGTATTTGGGCTTATTTGGCAACCGTGGACAATCTTTAGGACTTGATCCCCTTCAGTGAGCACAGGAAGTACTTTGCAAACATTGTGTGTACGGCTGTGAGTACAAGAAACATTCCTGGAACCTTGCCACTGGTGTCCTTTGGGAGATATCGTTGAGAGACCTATACGGTTTTCAAGTGCCTTAATCATACCTCATACTTGTTTGAGGTTATAATTTGTGAGTTTTTAATCATGATTTGTAATAAATAACCTGTGTGATTTGACTTACTATGCTTAGAGGAGTTGCCCCTTGTTTTTTCTTGTCTCCTATTAAAGGGATACTAAACCCATTTTTTTTCTTTAACTATACAGATAGAGTATGCAATTTTAAGCAACTTTCTAATTTACTCCTATGATCAATTTTTCTTCGTTCTCTTGCTATCTTTATTTTAAAAGCAGGACTGTAAAGCTTAGGAGACGGCCCATTTTTGGTTCAGTATCTGGGTTACGCTTGCTCATTGGTGGCTAAATGTATCCACCAATAAGAAAGCGCTATCCAGGGTGCTGAACCTAAAATGGGCAGGCTCCTAAGCATTCAATTCCAGTTTTTGAAACAAAAATAGCAAGAGAACGAAGAAATATTGATAATAGGAGTAAATTGGAAAGTTACTTAAAATTACACACTCTATCCAAATCATGAAAGAAAAAAATTTGGGCTTAGTATCCCTTTAAACACTAAATACATTTTATAAGCTTATTATTGAGTTTATTTCCTACCTCCCACAAGTCATGGGTGCCGCCATGTTGAATTCTAGCTTTCCCTACATTTCAGTGCTAAAGTGTTTTCCAACATGCAGCATTTCTTCAGATACCTAAAGTGAAACCTAAGTTCTAAAATGGCAGCCCCCATAATTAGAGGCGCATGAAATGTATTTACTAACTAACCCAGACCTGCCTATTCACTTTTTTCATGAAATTTTCATTGGGTGTTACATCCAATCAGAAGCCGTATCACTCCCACATCTCGGGTTCAGCTAGTGCAATGCTATGTCAGATCTGATTTGCAGGAAGCACCACTGTCTACAGTGATATCACAGTATATACAATCATTCTGTGATAATGCCAGCATATTAACCTTAGAGACACAAAATGTGTGTTTTCACAATTTGCGCTATGTCCTATAAACGCTTATTAATCTATTAGGTCTGTGCAGTTTTACCCTGTAAAGTAAAGGAATATGTGTGTGGAACTTACCAACTGCCAGAAGGGGCTTGTACTGAGTAATGTTCTTTGTGGTGAGCGGGGGGCACATCCTCACTACAAACTGACCCTGTGGCAGCCCAGAGAGGAGACCAGTGAGCAGAAACTTGAGATGAACTTCTTGTTGGTGACCTCCAACAGATGCATCTGCAGCCAGCAGGCTCTGACCCCCTGCAGAATGAGAACAGCTCAGGTCTATTAACCCCTCACAACCAGCACAATCAATAAACCTTGGGCTGAAGCTACAGACAGGTATTATTAAATGTTTTTGAAGCAACCAGATAAAAACGTATGTATGCTTTTTACTAATGTGCACGTGCAGTATTAGTGAGAGTGATATTACCAGCACTTACAAAACATGTGACGGGTAACTGTGTGCACGAAGCCTACTGTTGTATGCAAAGCTGCACATGGGGAAGGGAAATGAGGAATCCTAGGAAAACACGTGACATAACTTTTGTAAAGCATCTATGTGGCATTTTGTGTATCAGAGAAACTCAAGGCATTAAAAAACATACACAATAAAATGACCCTATAATGTTATCCCACATAACGATACGTGCAAAGGAACCGGGACAAGTTATAGCAACATCTTTGACCGTATCAGTCTGCATTTGGTAGACACAATTTGATAAACGTAAACATTATGTAAATTAAGTGCTTAAAGGCTTTGTCCAAAAAGATGATATTTTATTCTCAAAGAACATTTTTGAATACTGGTGTATGCTGTAACAATTTACATGGTACTGCACATTAATAGCAAATTAAACTACCCAGAAAAAAACAGCAGAATATGTAAATATTTGTAATATATGTCCGGGCAGCATTTTACTTCAGTTAAAGGAACTCAACTTGTAATTTCTCATAAAATATTTTGCAGAGTCTAATTTTGCCAACTTTTTCTGCAATTTACTTCTGAAAATTGTGTTTTTTAGTGCAACCTGCAAGGTCCAGAAATTCTACACCTGCAATATGCTACACAGTAATTTCTTCACGTGTACAAGAGTCTCTAAGTGACCACACCAAAAGAGATAGGGGAAACATACAACTTTTTTCAAGGGGTATGTCTATGGACTGCAAAACAAGACATTTTGCTAAAACAATAATTACAGTTATAAATGCTTTTAAAATATTTAATTTGTATGCAGATATTGTGCACTGTAGTATTTATGTGTTTATATATACAATGCCTATTTAAAATGGCTATAATGTTCCTTTAACTAAATATGCACAGTAAATAGAATGCCCTGTTTGCACTATAGTACACATGCGTCGTACACATTTAAAAGGACTTGGCGTGACAGACACCTGTAGGTTGTGCACATGGAGCTGTAAAGTTAGTGTCTTTTGCTTACCAATCATACTGTCTAAGGACAGATCTGGAAATTTCCTTTGGAGAGATCCCACTGGCTTCCCACAGAATGAGAGAGGGGCATATAAGGCAACAGTGCTAGAACCGCTGAGGGGTGGAGAAAGAACAAAGCCTCAATTAATTTACTAAATGCACAAATCGGCAACTCTGTTTTTGTAATGTTTCACTTATTATCTTTTAAATACATTATAACATATGTTGGACTTCTGTGAGCCTTTAAAGGGACAGTCTACTCCAGATTTTTTATTGTTTAAAAAAAAAATAGATAATTCCTTTATTACCCATTCCCCAGTTTTGCATAACCAACACAGTTATATTAATACACTTTTTACCTCTGTGATTACCTTGTATCTAAGCTTCTGCAGACTGCCCCCTTATCTCAGTTCTTTTGACAGTTTTGCATTTCACAAAATCAGTACTGTCTCATATATAACTCCACGGTAGTAAGCACACGGTTATTTATATGGCCCACATGAACTAGCGCTGTCTAGCTGTGAAAAATTGTCCACATGCCCTGAGATAAGAGGTTTCCTTCAAGGGCTTAGAAATTAGAATATGAGCCTACCTAGGCTTAACTTTCAAATAAAAATACAAAGAGAACAAAGCAAATTTGATAAAAGTAAATTGGAAAGTAGGCATGTGCATTCAGATCCTTCGTGAGTAGCGACTCATGCCCATTGGATATTTTCTTAGCCGGATTGATCCTTTTATAAGATCCCCACTCTAAAGACGTGGATTTGCACAGATCTTAGAGTGGGGATCTTTTACAGGAATCAATCCGGCTATGAAAATATCCTAAGGACACAAACGGCTGCTCATGAAGGATCCAAATGTACATCCTTATTGGAAAGATGTTTACAATTGCATGCCCTATCTGAATAATGAAAGTTTAATTTTTGACTAGACTGTCCCTTTAAATAATCCACTGGCAGCAAGAGAAAGAGTAAAATGTCCCTATACCTCTTGTGTTGCGGCTTTCTTCCCACAACACCGGACTTCAGCTCCCATATCATGACACGCCCATCACTGATTATCAGAGCAGCTTCATTCTCATTGATGGGGCAACAGGCTATGCTGTAAGGACGAACTGTTTTAGTCACTCGTATGGCATCACATTGGCACCTGAGGTCATAGGTCATCTCCGGCACAGGATCAGAGTCTGCGGTAGATAGAAAATAGATTGAATTTTTCTTTGGGAAATTTTGTGAATCTGCAGTATTTTTATTTAAAAGAATCGTGTGAATTCTGAAATGATTTTGCACAACAGATTACAGAATAGAACTGGTGACAAACTGAATAGATTCAAGATATTTTTAATCCATCCACTTCTTGAATAGTTATCTGGACCATCTAGCTGACACGGCAAAACTATTTTATTTTAAACACAAAACTTTATTGCTTTAATACAAAATAGGTTTGGGCAAAATCAGTAAAAACTTTCACCCAAAACTACAGACAAATGACAGGGTTAACAGACCATTCATATACTGCTCTGTGGGATATATCACAGTTAAAGGGACAGGAAACCCAAGATTTTGAACAACTTTCAACTTTACTTCTTTTATAAAATTTGTTTCATTTTCTTGGTATCCTTTGTTGAAAGAGCATCAGTGCACCACTGAGAGCTGGCTTAACACATCTGGTGGACCAATGACAAGAGGCATTTATGTGCAGCTACCAATCAGGAACCAGCAACTAGTTCATTGCTGCTCCTAAGCCCACCTAGTATGCTTTTCAACAAAGGGTAGAAAGAAAACAAAACAAATTAGATAATAGAGAATACAATTTTAAACAACTTTCCAATTTACTTCTAACTGAATCATAAAGGTACAATTTTGTGTTTCATGCCCCTTTTAATGGTAATTTGTTTTTAACTCGGGGGCTCGGTTCATGTCCCAAGCCATATCACCATAAAAAGTAGCTGTGACATGTTAGACTTCGCAATGATAATAAACCCCAAAATATTAATAGGTCACAAATAGAGGGAAAAAAATATACCTCAACATTTTAGTTTGTTTTATTAAAGGGATAGTAAACACCAAAAATGTTATTGTTTAAAAAGTTAATCCCTTTATTTTCCATTCCTCAGTTTTGCATAAACAACAAAGTTATATTAAAGGGACATAAAACAAGTTGGGATAGAGACAAAATATAATAATAATAATAGTCCTAAAGCCCGTGTACACAGGCCATTTTTTTGCAGTATTGAGGTTCCACCCCTTGCTCTCTCTCTCTCTATCCCCCTCTCTTTTGCGCTCTCTCCCCCCTCTCTTTTCCTCCCTCTTTTGCACTCTCTCCCCCTCTCTTTTGCACTCTCTATCTCTCCCCCTCTTTTGTGCTCTCTCTCTATCTCTCCCCCTCTTTTGTTCTCTCTCCTCCTCTCTTTTGCTGTCTCTCTCCCTCTCTTTTGCGCTCTCTCCCCCGCTCTTTTGTTCTCTCTCCCCACTTTTATATTGCTCTCTCCCCCCCCCCCTCTGTTGCTGTCTCTACCCTCCCTCTTCTGCTCTCTCTATCCCCCCTCTCTTTTGCTCTCTCTATACACCTCTTTTGCTCTCTCTCTCCCCCCTCTCTTTTGCTCTCTCTCTCTCCCCCCTCTCTTTTGCTGTCTCTCTCCCCCCTCTCTTTTGCTCTCTCACTCCCCCCTCTCTTTTGCTCTCTCAATCCCCCCTCTCTTTTGCTCTCTCTCGCCCCTCTCTTTTGCTCACTCTCTCTCCCCCCTCTTTTGCTCTCTCTCCACTTTCTCCCCCCTCTCTTTTGCTGTCTCTATCCATCTCTTTTGCACTCTCTCTTTCTCTCCCCTTTCTTTTGCTCTCCCTCCCCCCTCTCTTTAGCTGTCTCTCCCTCTCTTTTGCTCTCTCTATCCCCCTCTTTTGCTCTCTCTCTATCCTCCCCCCTCTTTTGAGCTCTCTCAGTCTCTCTCTCTCACTTCTGCACAGCACCTCCCATATCACACCCGGCGTTGCGCCCGCCCGAGCCGCGCCTGCACCACGTCCAGTTTCGCCCCGTCACACCCAGTCGGCCCAAGATGCCAGGTCAGTCTGTTGAAGGCCAGGTTTGTTTGTCCTTCCACAGTCCCTACTGTGCATGACAGCTTCAGACAAACACCCTTGGCCTTTTATATTATAGGATTTACTTTAATTACTTTACCTGAAAAAATGTATACTGCAGTGCCTCGCCATTAACAATTTCTTTTTAAGTTTCTGAATTGTACAGCTCTAACTCCCTCCACACAATTCCTTCTATGGCTGTATCTATATCTACCTTTTGATTTGGTAGAATGCAAGACTTTAACATTCATTATCTGCAGGAGCATGCCTAGAAGCAAATAGTGCTGACTCTTAAATAACTCCACGTGCATGAGCACAACATTATTTATATGAAACACATGAACTAACTCCCTTAAGCTGTGAAAAACTGTCAAATGCATTCAGATAAGAATCAGTCTTCAAGTGCTTTGAAATTAGCATATGAGCCTACCTAGGTTTAGCTTTCAACTAAAAATACCAAGAGAACAAAGCAAATTTGATGATAAAACATAATTTATGTAAGAACTTACCTGATAAATTCATTTCTTTCATATTAACAAGAGTCCATGAGCTAGTGACATATGGGATATACATTCCTACCAGGAGGGGCAAAGTTTCCCAAACCTTAAAATGCCTATAAATACACCCCTCACCACACCCACAAATCAGTTTAACGAATAGCCAAGAAGTGGGGTGATAAGAAAAAAAGTAAAATAAGGAATTGGAATAATTGTGCTTTATACAAAAAAATCATAACCACCACAAAAAAGGGTGGGCCTCATGGACTCTTGTTAATATGAAAGAAATGAATTTATCAGGTAAGTTCTTACATAAATTATGTTTTCTTTCATGTAATTAACAAGAGTCCATGAGCTAGTGACGTATGGGATAATGACTACCCAAGATGTGGATCTTTCCACACAAGAGTCACTAGAGAGGGAGGGATAAAATAAAGACAGCCAATTCCTGCTGAAAATAATCCACACCCAAAATAAAGTTTAACAAAAAACATAAGCAGAAGATTCAAACTGAAACCGCTGCCTGAAGAACTTTTCTACCAAAAACTGCTTCAGAAGAAGAAAATACATCAAAATGGTAGAATTTAGTAAAAGAATGCAAAGAGGACCAAGTTGCTGCTTTGCAGATCTGGTCAACCGAAGCTTCATTCCTAAACGCCCAGGAAGTAGATACTGACCTAGTAGAATGAGCTGTAATTCTTTGAGGCGGAATTTTACCCGACTCAACATAGGCAAGATGAATTAAAGATTTCAACCAAGATGCCAAAGAAATGGCAGAAGCTTTCTGGCCTTTCCTAGAACCGGAAAAGATAACAAATAGACTAGAAGTCTTACGGAAAGATTTCGTAGCTTCAACATAATATTTCAAAGCTCTAACAACATCCAAAGAATGCAATGATTTCTCCTTAGAATTCTTAGGATTAGGACATAATGAAGGAACCACAATTTCTCTACTAATGTTGTTGGAATTCACAACTTTAGGTAAAAATTCAAAAGAAGTTCGCAACACCGCCTTATCCTGATGAAAAATCAGAAAAGGAGACTCACACGAAAGAGCAGATAATTCAGAAACTCTTCTAGCAGAAGAGATGGCCAAAAGGAACAAAACTTTCCAAGAAAGTAATTTAATGTCCAATGAATGCATAGGTTCAAACGGAGGAGCTTGAAGAGCTCCCAGAACCAAATTCAAACTCCAAGGAGGAGAAATTGACTTAATGACAGGTTTTATACGAACCAAAGCTTGTACAAAACAATGAATATCAGGAAGAATAGCAATCTTTCTGTGAAAAAGAACAGAAAGAGCGGAGATTTGTCCTTTCAAAGAACTTGCGGACAAACCCTTATCTAAACCATCCTGAAGAAACTGTAAAATTCTCGGTATTCTAAAAGAATGCCAAGAAAAATGATGAGAAAGACACCAAGAAATATAAGTCTTCCAGACTCTATAATATATCTCTCGAGATACAGATTTACGAGCCTGTAACATAGTATTAATCACGGAGTCAGAGAAACCTCTATGACCAAGAATCAAGCGTTCAATCTCCATACCTTTAAATTTAAGGATTTCAGATCCGGATGGAAAAAAGGACCTTGTGACAGAAGGTCTGGTCTTAACGGAAGAGTCCATGGCTGGCAAGATGCCATCCGGACAAGATCCGCATACCAAAACCTGTGAGGCCATGCCGGAGCTATTAGCAGAACAAACGAGCATTCCCTCAGAATCTTGGAGATTACTCTTGGAAGAAGAACTAGAGGCGGAAAGATATAGGCAGGATGATACTTCCAAGGAAGTGATAATGCATCCACTGCCTCCGCCTGAGGATCCCGGGATCTGGACAGATACCTGGGAAGTTTCTTGTTTAGATGAGAGGCCATCAGATCTATCTCTGGAAGCCCCCACAATTGAACAATCTGAAGAAATACCTCTGGGTGAAGAGACCATTCGCCCGGATGCAACGTTTGGCGACTGAGATAATCCGCTTCCCAATTGTCTACACCTGGGATATGAACCGCAGAGATTAGACAGGAGCTGGATTCCGCCCAAACCAAAATTCGAGATACTTCTTTCATAGCCAGAGGACTGTGAGTCCCTCCTTGATGATTGATGTATGCCACAGTTGTGACATTGTCTGTCTGAAAACAAATGAACGATTCTCTCTTCAGAAGAGGCCAAAACTGAAGAGCTCTGAAAACTGCACGGAGTTCCAAGATATTGATCGGTAATCTCACCTCCTGAGATTCCCAAACTCCTTGTGCCGTCAGAGATCCCCACACAGCTCCCCAACCTGTGAGACTTGCATCTGTTGAAATTACAGTCCAGGTCGGAAGAACAAAAGAAGCCCCCTGAATTAAACGATGGTGATCTGTCCACCACGTTAGAGAGTGCCGAACAATCGGTTTTAAAGATATTAATTGATATATCTTCGTGTAATCCCTGCACCATTGGTTCAGCATACAGAGCTGAAGAGGTCGCATGTGAAAACGAGCAAAGGGGATCGCGTCCGATGCAGCAGTCATAAGACCTAGAATTTCCATGCATAAGGCTACCGAAGGGAATGATTGAGACTGAAGGTTTCGACAGGCTGTAATCAATTTTAGACGTCTCTTGTCTGTTAAAGACAAAGTCATGGACACTGAATCTATCTGGAAACCCAGAAAGGTTACCCTTGTTTGAGGAATCAAAGAACTTTTTGGTAAATTGATCCTCCAACCATGATCTTGAAGAAACAACACAAGTCGATTCGTATGAGACTCTGCTAAATGTAAAGACGGAGCAAGTACCAAGATATCGTCCAAATAAGGAAATACCACAATACCCTGTTCTCTGATTACAGACAGAAGGGCACCGAGAATCTTTGTGAAAATTCTTGGAGCTGTAGCAAGGCCAAACGGTAGAGCCACAAATTGGTAATGCTTGTCTAGAAAAGAGAATCTCAGGAACTGATAATGATCTGGATGAATTGGAATATGCAGATATGCATCCTGTAAATCTATTGTGGACATATAATTCCCTTGCTGAACAAAAGGCAATATAGTCCTTACAGTTACCATCTTGAACGTTGGTATCCTTACATAACGATTCAATAATTTTAGATCCAGAACTGGTCTGAAGGAATTCTCCTTCTTTGGTACAATGAAGAGATTTGAATAAAACCCCATCCCCTGTTCCGGAACTGGAACTGGCATAATTACTCCAGCCAACTCTAGATCTGAAACACAATTCAGAAATGCTTGAGCTTTCACTGGATTTACTGGGACATGGGAAAGAAAAAATCTCTTTGCAGGAGGTCTCATCTTGAAACCAATTCTGTACCCTTCTGAAACAATGTTCTGAATCCAAAGATTGTGAACAGAATTGATCCAAATTTCTTTGAAAAAACGTAACCTGCCCCCTACCAGCTGAACTGGAATGAGGGCCGTACCTTCATGTGAACTTAGAAGCAGGCTTTGCCTTTCTAGCAGGCTTGGATTTATTCCAGACTGGAGATGGTTTCCAAACTGAAACTGCTCCTGAGGACGAAGGATCAGGCTTTTGTTCTTTGTTGAAACGAAAGGAACGAAAACGATTGTTAGCCCTGTTTTTACCTTTAGACTTTTTATCCTGTGGTAAAAAAGTTCCTTTCCCACCAGTAACAGTTGAAATAATAGAATCCAACTGAGAACCAAATAATTTGTTTCCCTGGAAAGAAATGGAAAGTAGAGTTGATTTAGAAGCCATATCAGCATTCCAAGTCTTAAGCCATAAAGCTCTTCTGGCTAAGATAGCCAGAGACATAAATCTAACATCAACTCTAATAATATCAAAAATGGCATCACAGATGAAATTATTAGCATGCTGGAGAAGAATAATAATATCATGAGAATCACGATTTGTTACTTGTTGCGCTAGAGTTTCCAACCAAAAAGTTGAAGCTGCAGCAACATCAGCCAATGATATAGCAGGTCTAAGAAGATTACCTGAACATAGATAAGCTTTTCTTAGAAAAGATTCAATTTTTCTATCTAAAGGATCTTTAAACGAGGTACCATCTGACGTAGGAATGGTAGTACGTTTAGCAAGGGTAGAAATAGCCCCATCAACTTTAGGGATTTTGTCCCAAAATTCTAACCTGTCAGGCGGAACAGGATATAATTGCTTAAAACGTTTAGAAGGAGTAAATGAATTACCCAATTTATCCCATTCCTTAGCAATTACTGCAGAAATAGCATTAGGAACAGGAAAGACTTCTGGAATAACCGCAGGAGCTTTAAAAACCTTATCCAAACGTATAGAATTAGTATCAAGAGGACTAGAATCCTCTATTTCTAAAGCAATTAGTACTTCTTTAAGTAAAGAGCGAATAAATTCCATCTTAAATAAATATGAAGATTTATCAGCATCAATCTCTGAGACAGAATCCTCTGAACCAGAAGAGTCCAAAGAATCAGAATGATGGTGTTCATTTAAAAATTCATCTGTAGAGAGAGAAGATTTAAAAGACTTTTTACGTTTACTAGAAGGAGAAATAACAGACAAAGCCTTCTTTATGGATTCAGAAACAAAATCTCTTATGTTATCAGGAACATTCTGCACCTTAGATGTTGAGGGAACTGCAACAGGCAATGGTACATCACTAAAGGAAATATTATCTGCTTTAACAAGTTTGTCATGACAATTATTACAAACAACAGCTGGAGGAATAGCTACCAAAAGTTTACAGCAGATACACTTAGCTTTGGTAGATCCAGCAGGCAGTGGTTTTCCTGTAGTATCTTCTGGCTCAGATGCAACGTGAGACATCTTGCAATATGTAAGAGAAAAAACAACATATAAAGCAAAATAGATCAAATTCCTTATAAGACAGTTTCAGGAATGGGAAAAAAATGCCAAACATCAAGCTTCTAGCAACCAGAAGCAAATGAAAAATGAGACTGAAATAATGTGGAGACAAAAGCGACGCCCATATTTTTTGGCGCCAAATAAGACGCCCACATTATTTGGCGCCTAAATGCTTTTGGCGCCAAAAATGACGCCACATCCGGAACGCCGACATTTTTGGCGCAAAATAACGTCAAAAATGACGCAACTTCCGGCGACACGTATGACGCCGGAAACGGAAAAGAATTTTTGCGCCAAAAAAGTCCGCGCCAAGAATGACACAATAAAATGAAGCATTTTCAGCCCCCGCGAGCCTAACAGCCCACAGGGAAAAAAGTCAAATTTTTGAGGTAAGAAAAAATATGATAATTTAAAGCATAATCCCAAATATGAAACTGACTGTCTGGAAATAAGGAAAGTTGAACATTCTGAGTCAAGGCAAATAAATGTTTGAATACATATATTTAGAACTTTATAAATAAAGTGCCCAACCATAGCTTAGAGTGTCACAGAAAATAAGACTTACTTACCCCAGGACACTCATCTACATGTTTGTAGAAAGCCAAACCAGTACTGAAACGAGAATCAGTAGAGGAAATGGTAAATATAAGAGTATATCGTCGATCTGAAAAGGGAGGTAAGAGATGAATCTCTACGACCGATAACAGAGAACCTTATGAAATAGACCCCGTAGAAGGAGATCACTGCATTCAATAGGCAATACTCTCCTCACATCCCTCTGACATTCACTGCACGCTGAGAGGAAAACCGGGCTCCAACTTGCTGCGGAGCGCATATCAACGTAGAATCTAGCACAAACTTACTTCACCACCTCCCTTGGAGGCAAAGTTTGTAAAACTGATTTGTGGGTGTGGTGAGGGGTGTATTTATAGGCATTTTAAGGTTTGGGAAACTTTGCCCCTCCTGGTAGGAATGTATATCCCATACGTCACTAGCTCATGGACTCTTGTTAATTACATGAAAGAAAAGTAAATTAGAAAGTTGTTTAAAATATCATGCCCTATCTGAATCATGAAAATTTAATTTGGACTTTACTATCCCTTTAAATAAAAGAAAAGGGTCCATTGCACAAGCCTCTACTGACTGCATATGGCCAACAATCACACAGGCATTCACAGTCGAAAAGCCTGGACATGTTTTCCAAACCAACAGCACAAAATCTACAAAGCTTATCCCTGCTATGCCGGCGTGTTTGATAAGCAAATGCACTCCAGATTACAATATTTTTTATATTTTTATTTATCTATTTTTAAGCTGAAGAAGTCAGCATTGTAAAGGCGGGAATAATACTCACAAACTATTTAACATTTATTATAGCAATACAAATATTGAGTTTAATGTTTCTTTAATCCATTTCACTCTAGGACTAAATACAACAATTTTTCTCTATTCTGCAGTTTATAAATTCTCCAAAACAAGAGCTGACTGATTTTTGATCAAGGAAGGTTCAAACTATACCTTCATCACACACGGAGAGAGCCATATGTCCGACTCTTTCTGAAGTGCAAGGAAGAGAATGTGTTTATCATTTCAATGAGGACCTAGAAAAATATCAAGTTCCTTTTGATGAGGGGTCATAAATATATAAGCGAGGATACTGCTCCCCTTCACATCTAACATTTGCAGTTTTCTGCTTGTACGTATTTAATGTATGTAACAATACAATTGTCAGATTGAGAGAGAGTGGATCAGTGACCTTCTGGTTATTCAGTACAAAAAATGCCAAGTATACAAGAAAAAACACTAATTTACATATAAATAGTTAGATCATTTATTAAAACTACTAATAGTGAATGATGAGTAAAACTAAAGGGCCCATAAATACAGTAGATTTGCATAAACAACAAATCCATGATAAAAAGACAATGCTATAGCACTTAGTCTGAAACTTCAAATTAGTAGTACATTTTTTTCTGACAAATTTCAAAGTTATGTCCATCAGCCAATCATAAATGCATATAAGTATATTCTGTGACTTCTTGCACATGCTCAGTAGGAGCTGGTGACTCAAAAATTGTTAAAATAAAAAGACTGTGCACATTTTGTTAATGGAGGTAAATTGGAAAGTTGTTTAAAACTGCTGCTGTATCTGAGTCATTAAAGTTTAATTTTGACTTGAGTGTCATTTTAAAGGAAAAGTAGTTCAGAAATAAATTGTCAGCACTTTTATACTAGAGCCCTGTACACTGGGGTCTATTCTTCAATCTATTAAAAATAAAAAGGTGCTAGTGGCTCCCCATCAACAAGAGAATCACCTTCAAGCTCCTTACCCACGCGTTCAAGGCCCTACACAACATCGGACCTGAATACCTTAACCACCGTGTAAATTTCTACACCCCCGCCAGACAACTTTGATCGGCCGACCAAGCACTTGCAGTCATTCCCCGCATCAGCAAATCCACAGCGGGTGGAAGATCCTTCTCTCACATGGTGGCAAAGACATGGAACACCCTCCCGCTTCATCTCAGACAATCCACCTCCCTTACAAAGTTCAGAAAGGACCTCAAAACTTGTTTCTTCGACTGAATGCCCATCTCCCCCCCCCCCTTTTCTCCTATCCCCATCCCCTTTCCCTTAGCGCCTTGAGACCCTCACGGGTGATTAGTTTGCGCTCTATAAGTACCCAATAGATAGATAGATTGTAGCATTTTCTCATACTTTAAAAGAAACATTAACATCAAAATTTAAAGGGGCAGTAAAAATTAAACTTTCAACAGTCAGAGCATGTCATTTTAAACAAGTTTCTAATTTACTTCTATTAACAAATTTGCTTCATTCTCATGTTATACTTTGTTGAAATGCATACCCAGGTAGGCTCAGGAGCTAGCTGCTTGTTAAAATGTGAGTACCCTGATTAGGGTTATAGGTGGTTCTTGTCATTAGTGTTATTGGTACACACATGCGCCTCTCTTGTTCTTCATATCCTTCTAGATATCCTGACATCTTTTTGTGAGGAGAGAGCAGCCTTCTATCAAATATTGGCTTCATCGGAGTATCATCAGGTGGACCTTTTGACACATCCGCAAACTATATCAAGAGACTTTTTGTTCACTTTATATCTCTGTATATGCATTTATTTTTTCATTGTTTGTATAGAGTTAATATAGGTAGTTTTACACCACATATATATACACACACACACACACACAATATACACACACATATACACACACACACACAATATACACACACATACATACATACATACATACGCACACATTTTTATATTTTCTGCAGTGTAGGATCCCCCCTTACTCCCCAACCTCCCTGATCCCTCCCCCTCCAAACAGCTCTCCAAACCTCCCCCCTCTACCTATTAGACGACATCTTAGGTACTGGCAGCTGTCTGCCAGTACCTGTAAAACATTTTTTTGTTTAAAAAAAAAATAAAAAATTAAATCCTAGCTGCCCCATTCCTCCCTGTCCCTTTAATTATTTTTTTCTGTAGCTGCTAGAGAGACTGGTGATCAAACTGAATGCTGCCTGACCAGGCTACCTGCTATACAGTTATTGGTTAATGCTCTAATTTAGAGCTAGCCCTAATTGTCCACAATCAATTGAGATCAACTATGCTCGCCACGATTTTTAAATGACCAGTAAATAAAGTAGATTTGCATAATTAACAAATGCATGATAAAAAGACAATGCAATAGCACTTAGTCTGAACTACAAATGAGAAGTAGATTTTTTTTTCTGACAAATTTAAAAATGATTTCTATTTTCACTCCCCCTGCATCATGTGACAGACATCAGCCAATCACAAATGCATATATGAGCTGGTGACTCAAAAAGTGTAAATATAAAAAGACTGTGCAGTTTGTTAATGGAAGTAAATTGGAAAGTTGTTTAACATTACTGCTCTATCTGAATCATGAAAGTTTAATTTTGACTTGAGTGTCCCTTTAAGAACTTTTTATTGATAATTAGCCTAAGGCATGCACAATGTGCTAACAAATGAACATCTTTAAATACTTTAGTAAAAAATTGCTTCCCCTTGATGGGTTTACGATGACTTGTTATGCCACCTGCCAAGTTTAAATTTTTTTAGCTTTGTTTCTGTTAATTGGCACCACAACCTAATAAATGGGCTGAGCTTATAGGGAGATTAGATTATCTTTTCCACGTCATTATTTACACAAAGCCTCCTTATCTTATTTCTCACGGTTTATTCAAAAGATTAATACTTAGAGAGAGAAAAATGGAGACTAACATTTTAGAACCTCTCTCAGCCCCCCACTGGGAGTGGGATTTCATCTCTAAACCTTTACATATTTTTTCTTAAACATTACTTACGTACTGAAATTTTCAGTATAGGTATTATAGTATTACAACAGGTAAAATCAGCTATTTCAAATGATAAAATAAAGGTAAAAAATGCTATTTAATACACTCCAGCAGGAAAAATGGATCATTGGGAACTCATTAAAAAGGAGAAAAAAGTACAGTGCACTGTCACTTTAATTGAGGATATTAGCTGTGCACACAGATTGGCTCTTGGTGGGTGGAGCTTGGCTACTGAAACATGATTGCAGGAAAAAGGATGTTTTCTTTCATGATTCAGACAGAGAATAACATTTTAAAAAACACTTTCCAATGTACTTCTTATCAAATTAGCTTCATTCTTTGTTGAAGAGATATCTAGATAGGGAGCGCGCATTAGTCTGGTGCCCTACATGAAAGGAAAAGTGCTTCCATATAGTGCTCTTGCTAATGAATACAATTGTTGTAAAATTGCTGCCATATACAGTATATGTGCTGCAGACACGTGCATACTCCTGAACTTACCTGCCAGCTTTTCAACAAAGGATAACAAGTAAACAAACAAAATAGATAATAGAAGTAGATTGGAAAGTTGTTTAAAATCGTATGTTCTATCTGAATCTTGAAAGAACATTTTTGGGTTTTATGTCTCTTTAAGAAGCAACAGCGACAAGAGGGGTTTGAAACCTTTGCACTTCTGAAAAAAGAAAAAAAAACAAAAAACGTATGTTTCTTAAACAATAGCCATTCAGTATCTTGTTTGGGGTTATTTTTTTTTGGGGGGGGGGGGTTGGGTACCCACAGTAAGATTTTGGAATTTAAAACTAACAATTTATGTTTATGTTGAAGACACACCCTGAGGGCTCTATCAATGTAACAGACACATTTAAGAATCTTAAATAACGTGTACTAAGCCCTCAGCTAAACCTCAAGGTGTCCTAACTCTATGAATGACCCACAAGAACCAACTTGGTCTTCCCAGGAGTAAATACAGTAACATGCAGAAGCCCAGAAGTTATTAATCCTGCCCTGCAGGGAGTACACTGGCATTTCAGGCGCCACTGAATGGCTCTGAATGTCAGATGAAGATCTATGGGAGAGCAGATTAATCTGTTATTGTTTTATGAAACTATTTGTGCTCCTGATGTCCCATGCTGATATCTGACACCTAAACAGCTGTTCAAGTGTATAATATCAATTCCAATGCCCTTTCTTTTTATGTGATATTGTAGGGGTTCGGTGGTACTGTCTGGTTACCATAGTGATAAAGTAACACAGGTATTGAAATTAGGGCAAGTAATTCATCATGTTGCCAAAAGGCTAATTAAACGTAAGCATGCAGTAATACTCAGGAGGGGTGGATATAAAGCGAGGGGTTGCTCTTCTGTCAGATAAATTTGATTATTATTTATATATATATACAGTATATATATATATATATATATATATATATATATACACACATTCACACACACATACATACACATATACACACACATATACACACACATACATACACACACATATACACACACACATATACACATACATACACACACATACACACATATATACACACAAACACACACACACACACACATACATACAAACACACACACACACATATACACACACACACACATACAGTCAGGGCCAAAAATATTGGCACCCCTGCTTTTCTGTCAGATAATGCACCACTTCACCCAGAAAATTGTTGCAATTACAAATGTTTAGGCATTCTCATGTTTATTTATTTTGTTCGTACTGGCATGACACAAAAAAGTGGAGGAAAAAAAGCCAAATCTGACACATTCCATGCAAAACTCAAAAAATGGACTGGACAAAATTATTGGCACACCCCTTGGAAAAAATAACTGAAATCAATGGTTTCCTGTAACCATCAATGAGTTTCTTACACATCTCTACTGGAATTTTGGACCACTCTTCTTTTGCCAACTGGTCCAGGTCTCCCAGATTGGAAGGGTTCCTTTTCCCAACTGCTGTTATGAGATCTCTCCACAGGTGCTCTATGGGATTGAGATCTGGACTCATTGCTGGCCAGTTCAGTACTCTCCAGCACTTTGTCTTAAACCATTTCTGGGTGCTTTTTATGTGTGCTTTGGGTCCTTCTGTAAGACCCATGACCTCTGATGGAGACCCAACTTTCTGACACTGGGCCCTACATTGCACCCCAGAATTCTTTGGTAGTCTTCAGATTTCATAATGCCATGCACGCAGTCAAGACATCCAGTGCCTGAAGCAGCAAAGCAACCCCAAAACAAAATTGAACCTCCACCATGTTTGACTGTAGGAACTGTATTATTTTCTTTAAAAGCCTCAGTTCTTTTTCTGAAAACAGTAGAATGATGGACTTTACTAAAAAACTGTAATTTTGTTTCGTCTCTCCACAGCTCATTCTCCCAAAAGGATTTTGGCTTCCTCAGATAAGTTTTGATAAACTCCAATCTGGCTTTGTTTCTGTGTCAGCAGTGGGGCCCTCAAAGGTCTCCTACCATAGCGTCCCTTTTGATTCAGATGGCGAGGTATAGTGCAAGCTGACACATTTGTACCCTGTGCCTGAAGGTCAGCTTGAATTTGTCTGGAAGTTGATCGAGGTTCTTTATCAACCATTCGAACAATTCTTCGTTGCAATCTTTGATAAATTTTTCTCTTTTGTTTACGTCCAGGGAGATTAGCTACAGTGCCATGGGCTGTAAATTACTTGACAATGTTGGGCACAGTGGACACAAGAACATTAAAGGGATAGGAAAGTCAGACTTAAACTTGCATGATTCAGATAGAGCATGTAATTTTAAGACACTTTTAAATTCACTGCTATTTTTAAATGTGCTTTGTTCTTTTGGTATCCCATGTTGAAAAAGAATGCGCACATATCATACACTAGTGGGAGCTGCTGCTAATTGGTGCCTGCACACATTTGTCTCTTGTGATTGGCTGACTAGATGTGTTCATCTAGCTGCTAGCAGTGCACTGCTGTTCCTTCAGCAGAGGATAACAAAATAATTAAGCAAATTTGATTATAGAAGTAAATTGGAAAGCTATTTAAAATAGTTTGTGCTATCCAAATCATGAAAGAAAATTTTGGGGTTTTCTATTTCTTTAAGATCTCTGGAGATGGAATTGTAACCTTGAATTGTCCATGCTTTTCCACAATGTCTGTTCTCAAATCCTCAGACAACCCTTTAACAGAAAATGTGCAATATGCATCAAAACGAAATTAGACAGGTGCATAAATTTAGGCACCCCAACAGAAATATTGTATCAATATTTAGTAGAGCCTCCTTTAGCAGAAATAACAGCTTCTAGACGCTTCCTATAGCCTGTAATGAGTGTCTGGATTCTGGATGAAGGTATTTTGGACCATTCCTCATTGCAAAACATCTCCAGTTCAGTTAGGTTTGATGCTTGCCGAGCATGGACAGCCTGCTTCAAATCACCCCACAGATTTTCAATGATATTCAGGTCTGGGGACTGGGATGGCCATTCCAGAACATTGTACTTGTTCCTCTGCATAAATGCCAGAGTAGATTTTGAGCAGTGTTTTGGGTCATTGTCTTGAAATATCCAGCGCCTGTGTAACTTCAACTTTGTGACTGATTCCTCAACATTATTCCATGCGACCCTCAACTTTAACAAGCGTAACTTCAACTTTGTGACTGATTCCTCAACATTATTCCATGCGACCCTCAACTTTAACAAGATTCCCAGTACCGGCACTGACCACACACCCCCACATCCACCAAATTTTACTGTGGGTAGCAAGTGTTTGTCTTGGAACTCTGTGTTGTTTTGCCGCCATGCATAACGCCCCTTGTTATGACCAAATAACTCAATCTTTGTTTCATCAGTCCACAGCACCTTCTTCCAAAATGAAGCTAACTTGTCCAAATGTGCGTTTGCATACCTCAAGCGACTCTGTTTGTGGCGTGTGTGCAGAAAAGGCTTCTTCCGCATCACTCTCCCATACAGCTTCTCCTTGTGCATAGTGCGCTGTATTGTTGAACGATGCACAGTGACACCATCTGCAGCAAGATGATGTTGTATATATATATACACACACATATATATATATATATATATATATATATATATATATATATATATATATATATATATATATATATACACACATACATACACACACATACGGCCACTTTATTAGGTACACCTGCTCAATTGCTTGGTAACACAAATTGCTAATCAATCACATGGCAACAACGCAATGCATTTAGGCATCTAAACGTGGTGAGGACTACTTGCTGAAATTCAAAACAAGCATCAGAAAGTGGAAGAAACGAGATTTAAGTGACTTTGAACGTAGCATGGTTGTTGGTGCCAGACGGGCTGGTCTGAGTATTTAAAAAACTGCTGATCTACTGGGATTTTCAAACACAACCATCTCTAGGGTTTACAGAGAATGGTCCAAAAAAATATCCAGTGAGCAGCAGTTGTGTGGACGAAAATGCCTTGTTGATGTCAGAGGAGAAAATGGGCAGATGAGATGATAGAAAGGCAACAGTAACTCAAATAACCACTCGTTACAACCAAGGTATGCAGAATACATCTCTGAACGCACAACACATCAAACCCTGAAGCAGATGGGATACAGCAGCAGAACGTTGCCTGGTCTGATGAGTCTCGATTTTAGCTGCAACATTCAGATGGTAGGGTCATAATTTGGTGAAAACAACATGAAAGCATGCATCCATCCTGCTTTATATCAACGGTTAAGCTGTTGGTGGTGGAGTAATGGTGTGGGGGATATTTTCTTGGCACACTTTGGGCCCCTTAGTACCAATTGAGCATCGTTTAAACACCACAGTCTACCTGAGTATTGTTGCTGACCATGTCCATCCATTTATAACTATAGTGTACTCATCTTCTGATGGCTACTTCCAGCAGGATAATGCACAATGTCACAAAGCTCAAATCATATCAAACTGGATTCTTGAACATGACAATGAGTTCACTGTACTCCAATGGCCTCCACATTCACCAGATCTCAATCCAATAGAGCACCTTTGGGATGTGGTGGAACAGGAGATTCGCATCATGGATGTGCAGCCGACAAATCTTCAGCAACTGCGTGATGCAATCATGTCAATATGGACCAAAATGTCTGAGGAATGTTTCCAACACCTTGTTGAATCTATGCCACGAAAAATTAAGGCCGTTCTAAAGACAAAAGGGGGTCCAACCCAGTACTAGCAAGGTGTACCTAATAAAAGTGGCCGGTGAGTGTATATACACACACACATTCACTTGTATACACACATATACACACACACTAGTTGGCAATCAAAGTGAAAGTATTTTAAGCTAGATGAAGCCGTGTTTTCGTGCATAGTTGAGTCACTGGACCATGTTTCCACATTGGAGGTATGGCTTTTTGGCCGCAAGTCTTCCATGAAGATTACTTCTGACCACTCTTCTCCGGATGGTAAATGGGTGTACCAGGGTCCTACTGATTTCTGCCAGTTCTGAGCTGATGACACTGCTGGAGATCTTCTGTTTGTGAAGGGAAGTAAGCATGATTGCGTCTCATCTGCTGCACTACATTTCCTTGGCCGACCACTGCGTCTACGATCCTCAATGTTGCCTGTTTCTTTGTGCATCTTCAGAAGAGCTTGGAAAGCTCATCTGGAAACCCTTGTCTGCCTTGATATTTCTGCCTAAGAACCAAAGTCAGCCGCACCATTGAATTTACCAAAGGACTGTTATTCCATAAATAAAAGGAGCATGTACATTCGGGTCTCATACCCTTAGTCATGTCCTAGGACATGACCAAGGACATAACTAAGGGTATTAGACCCAAAATGTAGTTCTTGTTTGTACCTGCTCCTTTTATTTATGGAATAAAAGACCTTTGGAATTTCAGTGGTGCGGTTGACTTTGGTTCTTATGCTTGTTGGGGGTTCCCAGTGACCCATGCAGCTTGCACACGTTTTTGAATGTTATTGTGCTGGATTTTAACTCTATGTTGTTGATATTTCTGCCTGGGAGATACCTTGCGGATGCATTATAACTACCTTGTGTCCTGTTGCTGTGCTCAGTCTTAACATGGTGTATGACTTTTAGCATTAAACTGTCTTCAGCAACCTCACCTTGTCAGCAGAGTTTGGCTGATCCTCACCCAGTATAATTCCTTCTACACAGCTGTTTCTGTTTTTGTTAATGGTAGTTTTTTAACCTACATATTACAATGATGATCATTAGCACGTTGTTTAATTAATTGTTTAATCGTGCACCAGACTATATGCCTACAAAATAATAGCGATTTTATTTAAAAAAATGCATGTGTTTGTTAAAAACAGCAGCCTGGTCCCTTTGCAGTTTGCATTGCAGGCTAAATAGGCCAGAGAAAAACATAAATTATGCTCACCTGATAATTTCCTTTTCTTCAGATGGAAAGAGTCCACAGCTGCATTCATTACTTTTGGGAAATAAGAACCTGGCTACCAGGAGGAGGCAAAGACACCCCAGCCAAAGGCTTAAATACTCCTCCCACTCCCCTCATCACCCAGTCATTCTGCAGAGGAACAAGGAACAGTAGAAGAAATATCATGGTGAAAAAGGTGCCAGAAGAATAAAAATACAGACGCCCCACATAAAAAATACGGGTGGGGAGCTGTGGACTCTTTCCATCTGAAGAAAAGGAAATTATCAGGTAAGCATAATTTATGTTTTTCTTCATAAATGGAAAGAGTCCACAGCTGCATTCATTACTTTTGGGAAAACAATACCCAAGCTATTTAGGACACTGAATGCCAAGACGGGAGGGTACAAGAGGTGGCCCATTCTGAGGGCACCGGGCCTGAAACCACTACCCAACAAAACCCTGCTGTGTCCGAAGCCCCAAGGTCACTGACCCACAGATAGTCCGAAAGCCTAGCTAGAGAACGCAAAATCAGACTCAACTGAGCCAACAGTCCTCCAGGAGACACAGTCGCCCAGTGGTCGGCCCCCAACCACACACCCCTTACTAGCGAAGGGAACACCAGCCCAAAACTCCCAAAGGGACAGGGCAAGAAAAACCAAAGGAAATCGGAAGGACACCACAAAATTCTATAAAAGAAGACCCCCTAGAACGAGTCTAGCTCATAAAGACCCAATGGGTCCAAAACAAATAAGGGGAGGCAACGCCCAGACCAACATAACACAAGGTCTAGGACCGGGTGTCCGAACAGCGATTTCTACTCTCCAGGTCGAGTGGAAGCACCGAAACGACAACTGAAGACCTATCCTTAAGTCGTCAGCACTTAGAATACTGAAGTATTCAACACAAATACTTGTAGCAGACCCAGACGAGATAAACACCCGAGTCAGAAACTTTACTAAGAAGTAAAATGCGGCTAAACAAGATATCGGATTGTAAAAACTCCAAGACAGAGGGCACACTTTAGGCAATCCCAGCCGCCAGACCAACATAGGTCCCAAAGGGAAGAAGTATAGAACCTCAACTATGCCCATTACACCCCTGGGGAACAACAATCTAAGGACCTACTCCTAGCCAGGCCAGCCCAAGCTTCAGTAGGTCCGAAAACAGGGGAATAGAAAAACCCCGGCACCCGCACACAAAAGAGCGGAAAAACGGCTTCAGCCATTCCACAAAGCTCGGGAACCCCCCCCCCCCGAAACTCCATAAAGACAGTTGACAAGGCCAAAGACCCAGAAGAGTCTAGCAACGGCCCATCTCGACGCGGTGTCAGCAAGACACAAGGAAGAACAGAACAACCCAGAGAGCATGCCTCTCTCCAAATAGGCTAAACCCTCTGTTCCATCCCCTGAATCTAGAAAAAATCCTAAACAAGGCCTCCATAGGAGAACAAGCCCCCCCCCCCCCTAAGAAAAAGGGAGCCATTAGAGACAGAGCACCTGCCCACAAGGCACAAGGCCACAGGCCAAATAAGAGAACACTTTCCAACTCAGATCAACCTGGAAGGAATCCCCTGAAAACCTAGTGCACAGAAGGGTGCATTAGCTGCAGTGGTTACCCTTTAACCCTTCACCTGCAGAAACGCGAAGTCATCAGGTTACTTCAGCAAACCGTCCAAGGAAAAACCGTTCATTGAGCGCAGGCAAAGCCAATGAATAGCGGCACTCAGGAAATCTGGCCAATCGACCAGAACTACTAGCCAGAACAAAAGTCATAGTCAAATTCCCGGAACAGGAGAACCACGAACCCGCCCTAGATCCTGAAAAGACTGGTTAATGGTGCTTTAGGCAAGAATATTTGTAGGACATGCGTTATGAAGAGCACATAGCCACAGCTGGATTTTGGATTTCCGCAGAAGTAAACAGCGAGAATTGATCCCAGAGATAGTTCCCGAAGGAAACATATAATCAAAATAAAAGTCATCCTAACCAGATAAAAGAAACTATAAGGCAGCCCGCAGGCAAACGCCTAAGAAGAAACAGGCATACCCGAAGGACCATCCAAACGGAACCCTGATCTTCCAACAAAAACTGTGAAGGATCTCAACAACCGAAAATCAGGAGATTACGCCATCCCCACATGTCTAATGAGGTGAACCATTCGAAGCAGAATACTGCGGATTCCCGTATCCGTTAAGGATCCTCTAATAACTCAAAAACGTGTCTGAGTAAAACACGAAGGGGCGCTATTCTGTAACGAAAAGCACAACACTCAGGGACAGCTACACCCACAGGGAACTGTTTAGGCCCACCCAAGGCCGGGACAATCGGACACGAGCACAAACGCAAATAAACGTCTGGGCTTTGCAGACGCATAATCGCCAAAAATATGTGAAAGCAAAAATGAGCTGCAACCTCCGGGGGGGGGGGGGGGGGGACAAGCCACCCTGCAAGGAGGGATAAACATAATCTGGGTTACCTGCATGTGTAGTAGTAGGGAACTCACCTCTCGGAGGACAGAACCCCCAGAGGCGGATGGTTCAGCGGACCCTTGATTCCCCTGAGCCCGAGGAATAAGGCGTTCTAATACGGCATATCAAACATAACTGATTAACCTGTGTCAACGGGGCCAATTCGATTTCTTCACAAGTCGAAGAATCTGAAATTTGAACAGTCTCAGCATCAGAAGCCTCCACAACTGGAAAGAAAATATATTAATATGGACTAAAGAAAAATCTAAACGGCACCTGACACCCACAATGGCTGGGGGCACTTACCACCTCCTAGAACCAGACACTAGCAGACCCGAATTTTTCAGTCACCACACGGTCAGGAATGCGGAAATGGAAGACCAGAACGTAAACACGTCCGGTCACAAGGTGAACCGTACAGTAAAAAAAAAGCGCGCCCAACCGTAAGGTCGCGTCACTTCCAAAGGCCCCTATGTTCTAAGCCAAGAGCCCAGTTAACACTACACATAAGCAGATTGAAATCACATAAACATGATTAAAAAAAACCCTGTTTAATAATCACCCTCGGGAGATATTAACCCGCGATTCCAAGAACCAAAGGAGCCTCACTGAGGCCCTATCTTTTATACTTAATATGTCCTGCAGGATAGTACCTTACAGGAACAAATAAGATACAGTACATGAGATGTACATGAGATGAAGTAACATGAAACGATCTTACCGGAATCTACACCGTGGAACAGGAACACGGCCCTTCAAGTATGACGAATAGTAGCAGCGCCTCCGCCATGGACTTGAGAGAAGAACGCAGGAAGCGAAGTTCGACAACGCAGATTGCTTGTGGAGCTGTTAATATGAGTTGAGATGGTTTCACAGATAGACTCTCCCTGCATTTCCGGACTCTAACTTTTATCCAAGCCCTCACTGAGAGGCTGACAGGATTACTTTAAACTCCCGTCCCATGTCGAAGAGTACTACCCTCCATAAGAGACAAAACAAACTTCTGACACTTCTCTGCCAACCTCCTGGGACGAAAGGCAAAGAATGACTGGGGGAAGGGCAGTGTCAGGAGTATTTAAGCCTTTGGCCAGGTTCTTATTTCCCAAAAGTAATGAATGCAACTGTGGACTCTTTCCATTTATGAAGAAAAGAGCACCCCCAGTACGCCATCTTTCCATATCTGTGCACATCTCCGGATTGGAGTAACAAACCATGAGACAAGTAAAATGGTGGCAGTAGCGTTACATGCTGTGACACTTCCTGGTTCACTGCCTGGAGGAGCTATCAGTGCTGTTGCTGGGCTGTGTGACTGATGTGACATGTTAAGGAAGCCGTTTCAGACAGTCAGGATAAAAAAAATTACATAGTCTCATATCGCGATTAATTGCACAGCCCTAGTACACACACGTTTTTAATTTTTTTACATACACACAAATAAATATATACACACACACACACATACATATATATATATATATATATATACATACACACACACACACACACATATATATATACATACATACAGAAAACCTGGCACTCACCAGCAGGCATACAGTAATGCTGAAATATATATACACATACAGTGACCCAAGCAAATACTGGCACCCTTTGTAAATATGAGCAAATAAGGCTGTGATAAATTGTCTGTTTTTTTTATCTTTTGTTCAAAAAATACACAAAAAAACTTTGCTCTCATGGATATCAAACAATTGCAAACCCAACAGAGGTTTACCCACCCCCCAAAAAAAAAAATCTTTGTTAAATATATGTGTGGCACAATTTTTCACAGCCTTCTTTGCTTATATTTACCAAGGGTGCCAATATTAGTGGAGGGCACTGTGTATATATTATATATAAGTATGTATGTATATAATAAAACACAGGAATGGAACGTACTCTCAGATTGGACCAGGTACATATCCTAAGCCACCTTTTGCAGATATAACAACTGAACATACTTATGGTATTCTTTCAACAATGGAAGTTTTTCCCAAGACTGCTGCAGAAAGTTCCCACATATGTGTTGTACTTAAAGGTTGCTTTGCTTTTACACCCTTTTGTTCAGTTCATCCCAATCCATGATTTGAAGCCTACAGTTTTGTTCTTTTCTTCTAAGGTATTTCTGCCACTGAGGTATACAATGGGTCATTATCGTGATGTAAGATGAACCCCTGACAAACTAGGCTTATTCAGAGAGTATTGTATGGCGCTGCAAAATGCGGTGTACTTTTTACTTCAGTGCAAATCATAAACTCTGGATTCAGCAAAAGAGCCCCAGACTAACTATTACCCTTCCACCTCCATATTTGACAGTTGGTGTCACACAATGAAGAACCAATCATTCATCTACTTGACAAGATACAAAACTCTGTGTGATGCTAAGGGCTAGATTTATCAACCCTGAGGCGTACAGGGGCGCGTATACGCGCCCCTGTACGCCTCAGCTCGCCTGTGGCGGGCGCAATTACCCGCAGGTAATTAACATTGCACACAAGCGCAATTTTGCGCTCGTGTGCAATCCCGCCCCCTGCCCGCGCACAGCCAATCACGCGCGGGCAGGAGCTGTCAATCTCCTCGGTCGGACTCGACCGAGGAGATTGAATTTCGCCAGAATAGATGTGGCGAAGATGTTAGGGAAGCAGCGGTCTGGTGACCGCTGCTTGATAAATTGCGGCGAGCAAGTTCTTGTGAGAACTTGCTGCCGCAAGGGCTTGATAAATCTAGCCCTAAGTGTGAAGTGTTCTCTTCACAGCTAAAAGTGACACTTCGACCAGTGTTTAAAGCTCTTGTCCTGTGAGACAACTATCAAACAACAAAACTATGGACTCTCATAAACTTTATTCTGATTCTGTTGCAGCTTTGGATTTGCCAGACCTCTCCCTGACAGAGTTTCCTGAAGTCTCCAAGTGCTTTTTGGTTGTGTAGGAAACTGTAGTCACTGACACCTTGGCTTTCTTTGCATTTTCTCTAAAGAAAAGGCCTACACTTTTAAGGGTAATAATGGCCTGTCTGTCTTTTCTCGTCATTGTGATAGCAATATAATTATGCTTAAAGAGACAGTCTGCACCAGAATTGTTATTGTTTAAAAAGATAGATAATCCCTTTATTATCCATTCCCCAGTTTTGCATAACCAACACGGTTATATTAATATACTTTTTACCTCTATGATTACCTTGTATCTAAGCATCTGCAGACTGTCCCCTTATGTTAGTTCTTTTGACAGACATGCATTTTAGCCATTCAGTTCTGACTCCTAGGTAAATCTCTGTGCGTGGGCACAAGATTATCCATATGACACACATGAACTAACGCCCTCTAGTTGTGAAAAACTGTCAAAATGCATTCAGATGAGAGGCAGCCTTCAAGGGCTAAGAAATTATCATATGACCTACCTAGGTTTAGCTTTTAACTAAGAATACCAAGAGAACAAAGCAAAATTGATGATAAAAGTAAATTGGAAAGTTGTTTAATTACATGCCCTATCTGAATCGTAAAAGTTTATTTTTGACTAGACTGTCCCTTTAAGAGGGTGTAGTTACACAGTCTTTTCCAACACTGCTTTTATACAGTAAGAGGGTTTGTAGGTAATTAACAAGAGTTTGGTGGGATTAGGGATACCTATAGTAATTGTTAGCATCAACTTCAAAGCCTAATGCACTTACATTGATGCAGAACAGCTGTAAATTGTTACTTATTCCCCAAGTTCTTACTTATTTTAGTTTTTGGTAATCTAAACTTTTTTTAAACCTCTGGCAGTTTACTACTTACATCTATAACATTTCAGGTTATGCACTATATTTGAACTGCTTTAATTTCAATAAAAACTGGAAAAAAATGAAAGAAAAGATCTTACCTGTCTCATCGGTCACCGAGCCTGTGCCGCCATAGCTTTGTCTTCCAACACGTAGGGTAATGCAGCCGTTCTCATGTAGACAGAACAGTACATCCCTTTGAAAGCATGGGATCACCTAGGCAGAGGAGCAAAAATTCTGTCACTTTAAAAAAAAACAAAATTGCTAGCTCCAGAAGTGCACTGCTGCTCTTAAAGGGACAGTAAACATTGGGTAAAGTGTTACATAAATAGTGCAATTACAAGTGAAAAGGGCGTTTTGCAGCAGACACTTCAGATTTAAAGAGATATACCAGTAAATCACAATAATGCATATACATTTTAAAATATTTTATAAAAATAATTAATAAAATGAAATAGCAACAGCATATGACATATACTCAAAATTAATCTCCCTTAAGTACGCTAGCTTAAAAGTTCCAAAAAGTTAAAAAGCCACCTTATCCAGACAAGTCCTTATCAAAGATTTTGCAGACAGTACGACTTAATTTGCCCAAAACTTTTAACGCTGTATCAGCGTAATTGCACAGTTCCAGTGTTTCACTGTCCCAATATTCTCCTACCAGCTATTTACTGGATTTTGGATACAGAGCCATATCGGCTAAACATGGTAATAAAAACCACTTTAATGTTACATCACCACGGTATATATCATACCACGCCAAGACTGCAATCCCTCCTTGGAAGGTAAAAACAAGCAGCTCCTCACAGCTTTGTACAATCTTTGAGTAGGGATTTCCTGCTGCTCCGTTTGAGTCACCTGCGTGTGTGATTGGTAATGCGGTCGACCATCTGACCTATAGATGTCCTCTGATTGGTCCAAAGTCGCTCTTTCAGTTTAAGGCTTCTATTTTAATGTCGTATGTCACAGACTTGACAGATATTGGCTTGCAAATATCACAGTGGCACCCCACAGTCCTCAACGCGTTTCGCCCGTTTTGTAGGGCTTTACCAAGATATAGTACTGTGTATGGGGCCAGCCATTTATATTGTTGGGGTTCCTGTTATTGGTTGCCAGTTTATAGGTGGATTAAGAAAATACATAGCTCACTGATTTTAGGGTGGTATTAATTGATCATATCTCATGTTCTTATTCACTACACAACATTAAAACATCTAAAGACATTTTCGCTCAGAATACTCCATAAAGAAGTCAAAAAAGGTTATACCACAGATATACATATCCCTATACATATAAAATGTATGCATTTTCATATATACATGAAATTCATCTAATGAGGTTCATATTTAGCATATCATAAGTCAATAAATAAAGTGCATTTGGATGTTCATATCAATTATAATTGATTGCTTTATTATATTCTATTGACCCAAATAAAGTGCAAGGAAATAAGATAAAGTGCAAGTCCAAGGCAATAAGATAAAGTGCAAAACTGAACTCAGATAAAAATGAATCTCCTAAAGGCTCACTAATTATAAAAAAAACTTATTTACATATATCTCTGAACTCATTCCTTTCAGTTGTAAGGTTTTCATCTAATATGTTAGCTCCGCCTCCTTGTAAAATAATTTATCCTCAAGACTACCCCCTCTCCAATCTGGTCTTACTTTTTGAATTCCCCAGAATTTAAAGTGTTTGGGATTATTATTATGGAATTCCCTAAAGTGTTTATAAATATAATGGTCTTTCTTCCCATTTTTGATACAACTCAAATGCTCCCCGAATCTCTCCCTTAGGGTACGTGTTGTTTCCCCCAAATACTGCATCTTGCAAGAACATTCTATAAGGTAAATTAATCCCTTGTCAGTGCATCTGATTGTATCTTTTATATCATATTTTTCTCCTGTTTGTACTGATACAAAACTTTATCTTAGTAGCATACTGTCAAGCTTTGCATGTATAGCATGGGAAGAACCCATTTACCTTATCTCCATATAGGTCCCTGCAGTGTGAAGTTTTATTTTCTTTTTTAAAATTCACTTGGGGCAAGTATATTTATGGTTTTTTGCTTTCCTGAAAATCATTATAGGGTAAGGAGTAATCATATCCCCTATATAAAGGTCTCCCTGAATTAGATGCCAGTGCTTCCTGAGAATCTAAATTATGAGTTTATGATCACTATTAAAATTTGTGATAAATTGGGTATCTATACCATTTTCATTTTTAGGTTTGATTTCAGTTTTGACCTTTGGTTCTATTAATTTCTTCCTGTCTGTAACTCGAGCTCTTGTGATTGCTGTTTGTATCAGGTCATCTTTATAACCTCTTTCATTAAATTTCTTCTCTACTACCCTTACTTGGTCATTATAATCAGTCAATTTCGTACAATTCTTCCGTATCCTAAGAGTTTGCCCACAGGGTATATTTTCTTTCCACTTCTTCAAATGGCAGCTATCTCTGTGGATGTAATTAATTGCATCTACCTTCTTGAAGTGGGTGCCGGTGTTAAGATCCCCATTTTCTAGCTTAATTTTTCAAGTCTAAATATACGATCATTTCCTCACTATATATATATATATATATATATATGTATATTTAGTTTATTCCTTGATCATTATTATTCATTTGAGTTAGAATATTTTTCAGATACATCCCCTTTCCATAAGATAAGGATATCATCTATAAATCTTTTATATAGGACCAGGTTCCCCCCAAGTTGGCATGAGTTGAGGAAATTGTCCTCCCATCTACCCATAAAAAGATTTGCATAACTTGGGGCGAACCTGGTCCCCAAAGCTGTACACTTTATTTGATTGTAAAAAAACATTATTAAAAGAGAAATAATTATGCTTGAGGATAAACGCCACACTATCCACTATAAATTGCTTTTGTGATGGATCTAATTTCTTATCTTTTTCCAAGTAGTGTTTAATGGATTCTATTCCCAAGTGATGAGAGATGTTTGTGTACAGGGAAGACACGTCACACGTGGCTAGAATAAGAGGACATTCACATTGTACATTATCTAATAATTGAATAATATTGGTTGAGTCTTTCACATATGAGGGCAGTTCTTTAACATAGTTTTGAAGGAATCTGTCAAAATATTGAGACAGATTCGCACTGAGTGAGTCTATCCCAGATATAATAGGCCTCCCCGGTGGGTCTATGAGGGTTTTATAAATTTTTGAGAGAGAATAAAACACAGGGATTTTGGGGTTTATAGGGGTTAGGTACTCTAGTTCTTTATGATTAATTATCCCTATGGTTTTCGCCTTAGCTAGTAGTGTCATTAGTCTTTTTCTATATAATTCAGTAGGATTGTTCTTTAATTTCTCGTATGTTTCACTGTCACTGAGTAGCCTTTGAGCTTCCTTTATATAGTTAGATGTGTCCATGACCACCACCCCTCCCCCCGTATCCGCTGGTTTAATGATGATATTCTTATCTTTTTGAATCTTTTTAATGGTGTGTCTTTCATTTTTACTTAAATTATATCTAACCTCTTTTACTATTGTTTCTTCCAAATCATTAAGTACCAGAGTCACAAAGAGTTCTAAATTACATCCCTTCTCATTAATGGGATAAAAATGTGACTTCCTTTTTAAGTCTGTGTGTACAAAATTATCTGTTTGAGTGTTCCTTGTGCGCTTATACTCTCTACAGGGTGTTTAATAAAAAATATTTCTCACAATTTTTTTTACGTAAATATGTGTCTCGAATGTATTCATACGTGCAGTGGGTGCATAGGTTAAACCAAGATTCAGAATTGTTTCTTCATCATTTGTCAGATTTTTACTACTCAGGTTAAAAATCCCTGAGGTTACTTTATCTTTTACCAATTGTTCCTTTGTCACTCTCTTCTCCCCCTTCCCCCTACTGCCTCTCTTCCTATGTGTGTTGGTGTTTCTAGATATCTTAATCTCTCCTCTCTGTCTTCTCTCTCCAAATGTTTTGACGTGCCCTCCCCTTGAAGGGCTCTCGCCTAAAAAAAATCATGCTCATAATTATTTTCATCAGAATTTAAATCTTGTAAAGGTCTATATCTCTTCTCCCTCCATGGTCCCTACATCCTCTATTTGTTCTCACTTGCTTGTTTCTAGTCTGAAAATTTGGATTATCTGTAATATGTTTTTCCCTCCAATAATCCATTCTATCTTCTTGTCTAATCCTAGCATAATTATCTCTTCCATTGAAGTTCCTATTGGTCTCTTTTTTTATTTCCATTCCTCCACTCCCATTGTGCATCTTTATTTTCTACCCTTTGTTCTCTAACATCCTCTGGGTTTAGAGCTTTATTCATTTGAACAGTATTTTCCCTTCTATTCTGTGTTTGTATAGTGGGTGGGGTTTTATTTTTGTTTTTATAATCCTCCTTGTCCCTTCTCATTTTGCCCCATTTAGTTTTCAATAATTCAGATTTTATTTCTCCTAGATTCTTAATAATAGTACTCTGGCATTCTTTATATTCTCTTTTTTCTTTCATACTCTGTATATTATTTTTAATGTCAGTATTTTCTTTATTCAGTGTTTCTAACACTCTATTCCTAGATTTTTTCAAAATTTCCAGAAAATTAAGTGATGCATTTTCTAGTGTATCATCCCACTCCTGTTTCAGATCCTCATCCAGATTAAAAGTACATTTTTTCTGCAATCTCAAGGAACTATTTTTAGTTCTATGTATCTATCCAGAAACTTTTTTTTCAATTTTGTGTTTAAATTCTTGTATGTTTAAATAAGCCTTCAAGTTTTTCCATAATATTTCTAATATCCTCTGTATCTAGAGTGACTATACTCTTCTGATTCATTTATACGAAGCTCTGATAAAAACGTATCTCTAGTGCTAAAAACATCCATCTTTCTTATCAGGAAATCCTTTGCTGCACTTCCCAAATGAGGAAAATATCAAGTTAGGTTTAAGAAAAAAAGGGAAAGGCGCAGAGGGTGTCTAGTCTCTTTTCTAGTAAGCTCCTCACTGGCTTAAAACACAAAACAAGAATAGTGCAATTACAAGTGAAAAGGGCGCTTTGCAGCAGACACTTCAGATTTAAAGAGATATACTAGTAAATCACAAAAATGCATATAAATTTTAAAATATTTTATAAGAATAATTAATAAAATGAAATAGCAACAGCATATGACATATACTCAAAATTAATCAGGGACGTCTCCCTTAAGTTCGCTAGCTTAAAAGTTCCAAAAAGTTAAAAAGTCACCTTATCCAGACAAGTCCTTATCAAAGATTTTGCAGACAGTACGACTTAATTTGCCAAAAACTTTTAACGCTGTAGCAGCGTAATTGCACAGTTCCAGTGTTTCACTGTCCCAATATTCTCCTACCAGCTATTTACTGGATTTTGGATACAGAGCTGCTTCGGCTAAACATGGTAATAAAAACCGATTTAACGTTACCTCACCACGGTATATATCATACCACTCCAAGACTGCAATCCCTCCTTGGAAGGTAAAAACGAGCAGCTCCATACAGCGTTATACACTCTGGGTAGGGATTTCCTGCTGCTCCGTTTGAGTCATCTGCGAGTGTGATTGGTAATGCGGTCGACCATCTGACCTGTAGATGTCCTCTGATTGGTCCAAAGTCGCTCTTTCAGTTTAAGGCTTCTATTTTAATGTCGCATGTCACAGACTTGACAGATATTGTATATTTTCTTAAACCTAATGTGTTACATAATACTGCACTATGTACAGAATTATGTATTGTAAGGATAGCCTTTCATTTGAGTTTTGTTTCCTAAATATCTAATTTGGCACCTAAAACAATACTTACCTCATGTGCAAAGCCGTCCTCTTCTGTGAGGCAGTTTTTTCAACTAGCGAGTCACAGGCAGCCAATAGCTTTACCTGCTTAGGGACTGATATAAATCAGCTCCTGCTCTTATCCACCAATCACTGAGCAGGATGTAAGAGGGCCACAATTCTGGCTTGCACAGAATGCACTCCAGCTTCTCTAGGGGGGACTGGAAAACTCACAATGTTCAGATTTA